>NC_092011.1:6883865-7193459 GCF_044704955.1 Pristiophorus japonicus
AACAATCACAGACCCCAGACCCAATCACAGACCCCAGACCCCAATCACTGCGCCCAGACCCCATTCACAGATCCCAGACCCCAATAACAGACCGCAGACTCCAATCACAGACCCCAGACCCCAATCACAGACCCCAGACCCAAATCACAGGCCCCAGACCCCAAAAACAGACCCCAGACCCCAATCACAGACCCCAACCTCAATCACATACCCCAGAACCCAATCACAGACCCCAGACCCAAATCACAGGCCCCAGACAACATTCACACACCCCAGACCCAATCACAGACCCCAGACCGCAATCACTGCGCCCAGACCCCATTCACAGATCCCAGACCCCAATAACAGACCGCAGACTCCAATCACAGACCCCAGACCCCAATCACAGGGCTCAGAATCCAATCACAGACCCCCAACCTCAATCACAAACCCCAGACGCCAATCACAGACCACAGACCCCAATCACTGGGCACAGACTCCAATCACTGGGCCAGACCCCAATCACAGACCCCAGACCTCAATCACAGACCGCAGATACGAATCACAGATCCAAGACACCAATCACAGACCCCAGACCCCAATCACAGACCCCAGACCCAAATCACAGACCCCAGACCCCAATCACTGGGCACTGACCCCAATCACAGACCCCAGACCCCAATCACAGACCCCAGACCCCAATCACTGACTCCAGACACCAATCACAGACCCCAGACCTCAATCACAGACCCCAGACCCCAGTCACAGATCCCAGACACCAATCACTGGGCCCTGACCTCAATCATTGGGCCCTGACCCCAATCACAGGGCCCTGACTCCAATCACAGAGCCCAGACACCAATCACACGGCCCAGACCTCAATCACTGGGCCCTTATCCCAATCACTTTGCCCTGACCCCAATCACAGACCCCAAACCCCAATCACTGTGCCCAGACGCCAATCACAGGGCCCTGACACCAATTTCAGACCCCTGACACCAATCACAGCGCCCAGACCCCAATCACAGGGCCCTGACCCCAATCACAGACCGCTGACCCCTATCACAGGCCCATGACCCCAATCACTGGGCCCTGACCCCAATCACTGGGCCCAGACCCCAATCACCGGGCCCTGACCCCAATCACTGGGCCCTGACCCCAATCACTGGGCTGTGACCCCAATCACAGGGCCCTGACACCAATCACAGACACCAGACCCCAATCACAGACGCCCGACCCGAATCACAGACCCTACACCCCAATCACAGACCCCAGACCCCAATCACTGGGCCCTGACCCCAATCACAGACCCCAGACCCCAATCACAGACCCCAGACCCCAATCACAGACCCCAGACCCCGATCACAGGTCCCAGACCCCAATCACTGGGCCCTGATTCCAATCACAGACCCCTGACCACAATCACAGGGCTCAGTCCCCAATCACAGGGCACTGACCCCAATCACTGACCCCAGACCACAATCACAGATCCCTGAGCCAAATTACAGGGCCCTGACCCCAATCACAGACACCTGACCCCAATCTCAGGGCCCAGTCCCCAATCACAGACCCCAGACACCAATCACAGACCCCAGACCCCAATCACAGACCCCAGACCACAATCACAGTCCCCACACCCATTCACAGACCCAGACCCCAAACACAGACCCCAGATCCCAATCACAGGCCCCAGACCACAATCACAGACCCCAGAACCAATCACAGACCCCAGACCACAATCACTGCACCCAGACACCATTCACAGTCCCCAGACCCCAATCACAAACCGCAGACTCCAATCACAGACCCCAGACCCCAATCATAGGGATCAGAATCCAATCACAGGCCCCCAACCTCAATCACAGACCCCAGACGCCAATCACAGACGCCAGACCCCAATCACAGACCCCAGACACCAATCACAGACCCCAGACCCCAATCCCTGTCCCCAGATGCCAATCACAGGCCCCTGACCCCAATTACAGACCCCTGACCCCAATCACAGGGTCCAGACCCCAATCACAGGGCCCTGACACCAATCACAGACCGCTGACCCCAATCACAGGCCCATGACCCCAATCACTGGGCCCTGACCCCAATCACTGGGCCCAGACCCCAATCACCGGGCCCTGACCCCAATCACTGGACCCTGACCCCAATCACTGGTCCCTGACCCCAATCACAGACCCCAGACCCCAATCACAGACCCCACACCCCAATCACTGGTCCCTGACCCCAAACACGGGGCACAGACCCCAATCACTGGGCCCTGACCCCAATCACTGGGCCCTGACACCAATCACAGGGACCTGACCCCAATCACAGACCCCAGACCCCAATCACAGACCCCAGACCCGAATCACAAACCCCAGACCACAAAAACAGACCCCAGACCCCAATCACAGGGCTCAGAACCCAATCACAGACCCCAACCTCAATCACATATCCCAGGCCCCAATCACAGACCCCAGACCCCAATCACAGGCCCCAGACCCCAATCACAGACCCCAGACCCCAATCACAGACCCCAGACCCCAATCACTGGGCCCAGACCCCATTCACAGACCCCAGACCCCAATCACAGACCGCAGACACCAATCACAGACCCCAGACCCCAATCACAGGGCTCAGAACCCAATCACAGACCCCAACCTCAATCACAGACCCCAGACCCCAATCACAGACCCCAGACCCCAATCACAGACCCCTGACACCAATCACAGACCCCAGACACCAATCAATTGGCCCAGACACCAATCACAGACCCCAGACCTCAATCAAAGACCGCAGACCCCAATCATAGACCCCAGACCCCAATCACAGACCCCAGACCCCAATCACAGGCCCCAGACCCCAATCACAGACCCCTGACACCAATCACAGACCCCAGACACCAATCAATTGGCCCAGACACCAATCACAGACCCCAGACCTCAATCAAAGACCGCAGACCCCAATCATAGACCCCAGACCCCAATCACAGACCCCAGACCACAATCACAGACCCCATACCCCAATCACAGACCCCAGACCCCAATCACAAACCCCAGACCCCAAAAACAGACCCCAGACCCCAATCACAGACTCCAACCTCAATCACATACCCCAGAACCCAATCACAGACCCCAGACCCAAATCACAGGCCCCAGACAACAATCACAGACCCCAGACCCAATCACAGACCCCAGACCCCAATCACTGCGCCCAGACCCCATTCACAGATCCCAGACCCCAATAACAGACCGCAGACTCCAATCACAGACCCCAGACCCCAATCACAGACCCCAGACCCAAATCACAGGCCCCAGACCCCAAAAACAGACCCCAGACCCCAATCACAGACCCCAACCTCAATCACATACCCCAGAACCCAATCACAGACCCCAGACCCAAATCACAGGCCCCAGACAACAATCACACACCCCAGACCCAATCACAGACCCCAGACCCCAATCACTGCGCCCAGACCCCATTCACAGATCCCAGACCCCAATAACAGACCGCAGACTCCAATCACAGACCCCAGACCCCAATCACAGGGCTCAGAATCCAATCACAGACCCCCAACCTCAATCACAAACCCCAGACGCCAATCACAGACCACAGACCCCAATCACTGGGCACAGACTCCAATCACTGGGCCCAGACCCCAATCACAGACCCCAGACCTCAATCACAGACCGCAGATACGAATCACAGATCCAAGACACCAATCACAGACCCCAGACCACAATCACAGACCCCAGACCCAAATCACAGACCCCAGACCCCAATCACTGGGCACTGACCCCAATCACAGACCCCAGACCCCAATCACAGACCCCAGACCCCAATCACTGACTCCAGACAACAATCACAGACCCCAGACCTCAATCACAGACCCCAGACCCCAGTCACAGATCCCAGACACCAATCACTGGGCCCTGACCTCAATCATTGGGCCCTGACCCCAATCACAGGGCCCTGACTCCAATCACAGACCCCAGACACCAATCACACGGCCCAGACCTCAATCACTGGGCCCTTATCCCAATCACTTTGCCCTGACCCCAATCACAGACCCCAAACCCCAATCACTGTGCCCAGACGCCAATCACAGGGCCCTGACACCAATTTCAGACCCCTGACACCAATCACAGCGCCCAGACCCCAATCACAGGGCCCTGACCCCAATCACAGACCGCTGACCACTATCACAGGCCCATGACCCCAATCACTGGGCCCTGACCCCAATCACTGGGCCCAGACCCCAATCACCGGGCCCTGACCCCAATCACTGGGCCCTGACCTCAATCACTGGTCCCTGACCCCAATCGCAGTCCCCAGACCCCAATCACAGACCCCACACCCCAATCACTGGGCCCTGACCCCAAACACGGGGCACAGACCACAATCACTGGGCCATGACCCCAATCACTGGGCCCTGACACCAATCACTGGGCCCTGACCCAAATCACTGGGCCCTGACCCCATTCACAGACCCCAGACCCAAATCACAGAACCTAGACCCCAATCACTGGGCCCGACCCCAATCACAGACACCAGACCCCAATCACAGACGCCAGACACCAATCACTGGGCCCTGACCCCAATCACTGGGCCCTGACCCCAATCACAGGAACCTGACACCAATCACAGACCCCAGACCCCAATCACAGACCCCAGACCCGAATCACAAACCCCAGACCCCAAAAACAGATCCCAGACTCCAATCACAGGGCACAGAACCCAATCACAGACCCCAACCACAATCACATACCCCAGACCCCAATCACAGACCCCAGACCACAATCACAGGCCCCAGACCCCAATCACAGACCCCAGACCCCAATCACAGACCCCAGATCCCAATCACTGGGCCCAGACCCCATTCACAGACCCCAGACCCCAATCACCGACCGCAGACGCCAATCACAGACCCCAGACCTCAATCAAAGACCGCAGACCCCAATCATAGACCCCAGACCCCAATCACAGACCCCAGACCACAATCACAGATCCCAGACCCCAATCACAGACCCCAGACCCCAATCACAAACCCCAGACCCCAAAAACAGACCCCAGACCCCAATCACAGGGCTCAGAACCCAATCACAGACCCCAACCTCAATCACATACCCCAGAACCCAATCACAGACCCCAGACCCAAATCACAGGCCCCAGACAACAATCACAGACCCCAGACCCAATCACAGACCCCAGACCCCAATCACTGCGCCCAGACACCATTCACAGATCCCAGACCCCAATAACAGACCGCAGACTCCAATCACAGACCCCAGACCCCAATCACAGGGCTCAGAATTCAATCACAGACCCCCAACCTCAATCACAAACCCCAGACGCCAATCACAGACCCCAGACCTCAATCACAGACCGCAAATACGAATCACAGATCCAAGACCCCAATAACAGACCCCAGACCCCAATCACAGACCCCAGACCCAAATCACAGACCCCAGACCCCAATCACTGGGCACTGCCCCCAATCACAGACCCCAGTCCCCAATCACAGACCCCAGACCCCAATCACTGACCCCCAACACCAATCACAGACCCCAGACCTCAATCACAGACCCCAGACCCCAATCACAGATCCCAGACACCAATCACTGGGCCCTGACCTCAATCGTTGGGCCCTGACCCCAATCACAGGGCCCTGACTCCAATCACAGACCCCAGACACCAATCACACGGCCCAGACCTCAATCACTGGGCCCTTATCCCAATCACTTTGCCCTGACCCCAATCACAGACCCCAAACCCCATTCACTGTGCCCAGACGCCAATCACAGGGCCCTGACACCAATTTCAGACCCCTGACACCAATCACAGCGCCCAGACCCCAATCACTGGGCACTGACCCCAATCACAGACCCCAGTCCCCAATCACAGACCCCAGACCCCAATCACTGACCCCAGACACCAATCTCAGACCCCAGACCTCAATCACAGACCCCAGACCCCAATCACAGATCCCAGACACCAATCACTGGGACCTGACCTCAATCGTTGGGCCCTGACCCCAATCACAGGGCCCTGACTCCAATCACAGACCCCAGACACCAATCACACGGCCCAGACCTCAATCACTGGGCCCTTATCCCAATCACTTTGCCCTGACCCCAATCACAGACCCCAAACCCCAATCACTGTGCCCAGACGCCAATCACAGGGCCCTGACACCAATTTCAGACCCCTGACACCAATCACAGCGCCCAGACCCCAATCACAGGGCCCTGACCCCAATCACAGACCGCTGACCCCTATCACAGGCCCATGACCCCAATCACTGGGCCCTGACCCCAATCACTGGGCCCAGACCCCAATCACCGGGCCCTGACCCCAATCACTGGACCCTGACCCCAATCACTGGTCCCTGACCCCAATCACAGTCCCCAGACCCCAATCACAGACCCCACACCCCAATCACTGGGCCCTGACCCCAAACACGGGGCACAGACCACAATCACTGGGCCATGACCCCAATCACTGGGCCCTGACACCAATCACTGGGCCCTGACCCAAATCACTGGGCCCTGACCCCATTCACAGACCCCAGACCCAAATCACAGACCCTAGATCCCAATCACTGGGCCCGACCCCAATCACAGACACCAGACCCCAATCACAGACGCCAGACACTAATCACTGGGCCCTGACTCAATCACTGGGCCCTGACCACAATCACAGGGACCTGACACCAATCACAGACCCCAGACCCCAATCATAGACCACAGACCCGAATCACAAACCCCAGACCCCAAAAACAGATCCCAGACTCCAATCACAGGGCTCAGAACCCATTCACAGACCCCAACCACAATCACATACCCCAGACCCCAATCACAGACCCCAGACCACAATCACAGGCCCCAGACCACAATCACAGACCCCAGACCCCAATCACAGACCCCAGACCCCAATCACTGGGCCCAGACCCCATTCACAGTCCCCAGACCCCAATCACCGACCGCAGACGCCAATCACAGACCCCAGACACCAATCACAGGGCTCAGAACCCAATCACAGACCCCAACCTCAATCACAAACCCCAGACCACAATCACAGACCCCAGACCCCAATCACAGACCCCTGACACCAATCACAGACCCCAGACCCCAATCATTGGGCCCAGACCCCAATCACAGACCCCAGACCTCAATCAAAGACCGCAGACCCCAATCACAGACCCCAGACCCCAATCACAGACCCCAGACCCCAATCACAGACCCCAGACCACAATCACAGACCCCAGACCACAATCACAGGGCACTGACCCTAATCATAGATCCCAGACCTCTATCACAGACCCCAGACCCCAAACACAGACCCCAGACCCCAATCACAGACCCCAGACCCCAATCACAGACCCCAGACCTCAAACACAGACCCCAGACCCCAATCACAGATCCCAGACACCAATCATTCGGCCCTGACCCCAATCACTGCGCCCTGACCCCAATCACAGTGCCCTGACCCCAATCACAGACCGCAGAGCCCAATCACAGACTCCAGACCCCAATCACAGGACCCAGACCCCAATCACTGGGCCCTTATCACAATCACTGGGCCCTGACCCCAATCAGAGACCCCAGATCCCTATCACTGGGCCCAGACCCCTATCTCAGGGCCCTGACCCCAATCACAGAGCCCTGACCTCAATCACAGGGCCCAGACCCCATTCACAGTGCCCTGACACCAATCACAGACCCCTGACCCCAATCACAGGCCCCTGACCCCAATCACTGGGCCCTGACCCCAATCATTAGGCCCAGACCCCAATCACCGGGACCTGAAGCCAATCACTGGGCCCTGACCCCAATCACTGGTCTCTGACCCCAATCACAGACCCCAGACCTCAATCACAGACCCCACACCCCAATCACTGGGCCCTGACCCCACTCACTGGGCCCTGACACCAATCACTGGGCCCTGACCCAAATCACTGGGCCCTGACCCCAATCACAGAACCCAGACCCCAATCACAGACCCCTGACACCAATCACTAGTCCTGACACCAATCACTGGGCCCTGACCCCAATCACAGGGCCCTGACCCCAATCACAGACCCCTGACCACAATCACAGACACCTGACCCCAATCACTGAGCCCTGACCCCAATCACTGGGCCCAGACCCCAATCACTGGGCCCAGACCCCAATCACCGGGCCCTGACCCCAATCACAGGGCCCTAACCCCAATCACTGGGCCCTGACCACAATCACTGGTCTCTGATCCTAATCACAGATCCCGGACCCCAATCACAGACCCCACACCCCAATCACTGTGCCCTGACCCCAAACCCGGGGCACAGACTCCAATCACTGGGCCCGGACCCTAATCACTGGTCCCTGACACCAATTACTGGGCCCTGACACAAATCACTGGGCCCTGACCCCAATCACAGACCCGAGACCCCAATCACAGACCCCTGACCCCAATCACTGGGCCCTGACCCCAATCACTAGGCCAAAACCCCAATCATTGGGCCCTGACCCCAATCACTGGGCCCTGAACCCAATCACTGGGCCCTGACCCCAATCACTAGGCCCAGACCCAATCACAGGGCCCTGACCCCAATCACTGGGCCCTGACCCCAATCATAGGGCCCTGACCCCAATCACAGACCACTGACTACAATCAAAGACACCTGACACCAATTACTGAGCCCTGACCCCAATCACTGGGCCCAGACCCCAACACTGGGCCCAGACCCCAATCACCGGGCCCTGACCCCAATCACTGGGCCCTGACCCCAATCACTGGGCCCAGACGCCAATCACAGACCCCAGACACCAATCACAGACCCCAGACTCCAATCACAGAACCCAGTCTCCAATCACAGACCCCAGACCCCAATTTCAGACCCCAGACCCCAATCACAGAACCCAGACCCCAATCACAGACCCCAGATCCCAATCACTGGGCCCTGACCCCAATCACTGGGCTGTGACCCCAATCACAGGGCCCTGACACCAATCACAGACACCAGACCACAATCACAGACGCCAGACCCCTATCACAGACCCCAGACCCCAATCACAGACCCCAGACCCCAATCATAGACCCCAGACCCCAATCACAGACCCCAGACCCCAATCACAGACCCCAGACCCCAATCACAGACCCCAGACCTCAATCACAGACCCCAGACTTAATCACAGACCCCAGACCCCAATCACTGGGCCCTGACCCCAATCACAGACCCCAGACCCCAATCACTGGGCCCTGACCCCAATCACAGACCCCAGACCCCAATCACAGACCCCAGACCCGAAACACAGACCCCAGACCCCGATCACAGGGCCCAGACCCCAATCACTGGGCCCTGATTCCAATCACTGGGCCCTGACTCCAATCACAGACCCCAGACCCCAATCACTGGACCCACACCCCAATCACAGGGCCCTGACCCCAATCACAGACCCCTGACCACAATCACAGGGCCCAGTCCCCAATCACAGGGCCCTGACCCCAATCACTGACCCCAGACCCCAATCACAGATCCCTGAGACAAATCACATGGCCCTGACCCCAATCACAGACACCTGACCCCAATCACAGGGCCCAGACCCCAATCACAGACCCCAGACACCAATCACAGACCCCAGACCCCAATCACAGACCCCAGACCACAATCACAGTCCCCACACCCAATCACAGACCCAGACCCCAATCACAGACCCCAGACCCCAATCAGAGGCCCCAGACCACAATCACAGACCCCAGACCCAATCACAGACCCCAGACCACAATCACTGCGCCCAGACCCCATTCACAGACCCCAGACCCCAATCACAAACCGCAGACTCCAATCACAGACCCCAGACCCCAATCATAGGGTTCAGATTCCAATCACAGGCCCGCAACCTCAATCACAGACCCAAGACACCAATCACAGACCCCAGACCCCAAACACAGACCCCAGACACCAATCACAGACCCCAGACCCCAATCACTGTGCCCAGATGCCAATCACAGGGCCCTGACCCCAATTACAGACCCCTGACACCAATCACAGGGCCCAGATCCCAATCACAGGGCCCTGACCCCAATCACAGACCGCTGACCCCAATCACAGGCCCATGACTCCAATCACTGGGCCCTGACCCCAATCACTGGACCCAGACCCCAATCACCGGGCCCTGACCCCAATCACTGGGCCCTGACCCCAATCACTGGTCCCTGACCCCAATCACAGACGCCAGACCCCAATCACAGACCCCACACCCCAATCACTGGGCCCTGACCCCAAACACGGGGCACAGACCAAAATCACTGGGCCCTGACCCCAATCACTGGGCCCTGACACCAATCACAGGGCCCTGACCCAAATCACTAGGCCCTTACCCCAATCACAGACCCCAGACCCCAATCACAGAACCTAGACCCCAATCACTGGGCCCAGACCCCAATCACTGGGCCCAGACCCCAATCACTGGGCACAGATCCCAATCACCGGGCCCAGACCCCAATCAGTGGGCCCTGACCCCAATCACTGGGCCCAGACCCCAATCAATGGACCCAGACACCAATCACAGGGCCCTGACCCCAATCACTGGGCCCTGACACCAATCACTGTGCCCTGAGCCCAATCACAGGGCCCTGACTCCAATCACAGACCCCTGACCACAATCACAGACCTCTGACCCCAATCACTGAGCCCTGACCACAATCACTGGGCCCAGACCCCAATCACCGACACCAGACCACAATCACAGACCTCAGACTCCAATCACTGGGCCCTGACTCCAATTACTGGGCCCTGACACCAATCACAGGGACCTGACCCCAATCACAGACCCCAGACCCCACTCACAGACCCCAGACCCGAATCACAAACCCCAGACCCCAAAAACAGACCCCAGAGACCAATCACAGGGCTCAGAACCAAATCACAGACCCCAACCTCAATCACATACCCCAGGCCCCAATCACAGACCCCAGACCCCAATCACAGGCCCCAGATCCCAATTACAGACCCCAGACCCCAATCACAGACCCCAGACCCCAATCACTGGTCCCAGACCCCATTAACAGACCCCAGACCCCAATCACAGACCGCAGACACCAATCACAGACCCCAGACCCCAATCACAGGGCTCAGAACCCAATCACAGACCCCAACCTCAATCACAGACCCCAGACCCCAAACGCAGAACCCAGACCCCAATCACAGACCGCTGACACCAATCGCAGACCCCAGACGCCAATCAATTGGCCCAGACACCAATCGCAGAACCCAGACCTCAATCAAAGACCGCAGACCCCAATCACAGACCCCAGACCCCAATCACAGACCACAGACCCCAATCACAGATCCCAGACCACAATCACAGACCCCAGACCCCAATCACAGGGCACTAACCCCAATCATAGACCCCAGACCCCTATCACAGACCCCAGACCCCAATCACAGACACCAGACTACAATCACAGACCCGAGACCTCAATCACAGTCCCCAGACCCCAATCTAAGATCCCAGACACCAATCACTGGGCCCTGACGACAATCACTGGGCCCTGACCCCAATCACAGGGCCCTGACCACAATCACAGTCCACAACCTCAATCACAGACCCCAGACCCCAAACACAGACCCCAGACACAAATCACAGACCCCTGACACCAATCACAGACCCCAGACCCCAATCAATGGGCCCAGACCCCAATCACAGACCCCAGACTTCAATCAAAGACCGCAGACCCCAATCACAGACCCCAGACCCCAATCACAGACCCCAGACCCCAATCACAGACCCCAGACCACAATCACAGACCCCAGACCCCAATCACAGGGCACTGACCCCAATCATAGACGCCAGACCCCTATCACAGAACCCAGACCCCTATCACAGACCCCAGACCCCAATCACAGACCCCAGACCCCAATCATAAACCCCAGACCTCAATCACAGACCCCAGACCCCAATCACTGATCCCAGAATCCAATCACTGAGCCCTGACCCCAATCACTGGGCCCTGACCCCAATCACAGGGCCCTGACCCCAATCACAGACCCCAGACCTCAATCACAGACCCATGACCCCAATCACAGATCCCAGACACCAATCACTGGGACCTGACCCCAATCACTGGGCCCTGACCCCAATCACAGGGCCCTGACCCCAATCACAGACCGCAGACCAAAATCACAGACCCCAGACGTCAATCACTGGGCCCTGACTCCAATCACTGGGCCCTGACCCCAATCACATGGCCCTGACACCAATCACAGACTGCAGACCCCAATTACAGAACCCAGACACCAATCACTGGGCCCTGACCGCAATCTCTGGTCTCTGACCCCAATCACAGTCCCCAGACCCCAATCACAGACCCCACACCCCAATCACTGGGCCCTGACCCCAATAACTGGGCCCTGACACCACTCATTGGGCCCTGACCCAAATCACTGGGCCCTGACCCCAATCACAGACCACAGACCCCAATCACAGACCTTTGACCCCAATCACTGGGTCCTGACAGCAATCACTGGGCCCTGACCCCAATCACAGGGCCCTGACCGCAATCACAGACCCCTGACCACAATGACAGACACCTGGCCCAATCACTGAGCCCTGACCCCAATCACTGGGCCCAGACCCCAATCACTGGGCCCAGACCCCAATCACCGGGCCCTGACCCCAATCACTGGGCCCTAACACCAATCACTGGGCCTTGACCACAATCACTGGTCTCTGACACCAATCACAGACCCCAGACCCCAATCACAGACCCCACACCCCAATGACTGTGCCCTGACCCCAAACACTGGGCACAGACCCCAATCACTGGGCCCTGACACTAATCACTAGGCCCTGACACCAATTACTGGGCCCTGACACAAATCACTGGGCCCTGACCACAATCACAGACCCGAGACCCCAATCACAGACCCCTGAACCCAAACACTGGACCCTGACCCGAATCACTGGGCCAAATCCCCACTCATTGGGCCCAGACCCCAATCACCGGGCCCTGACCCCAATCACTGGGCCCTGACCCCAATCACTGGGCCCAGACACCAATCACTGGACCCAGACCCCAATCACAGGGCCCTGACACCAATCACAGGGCCCTGGCACCAATCACTGGGCCCTGACCCCAATCATAGGGCGCTGACCCAATCACAGACCCCTGACCACAATCACAGACCCCTGACACCAATCACTGAGCCCTGTTCCCAATCACTGGGACAACACCCCATCACTGGGCCCACAGCCCAATCACCGGGCCCTGACCCCAATCACTGGGCCCAGACCCCAATCACCGGGCCCTGACCCCAATCACTGGGCCCTGACCCCAATCACTGGGCCCAGACCCCAATCACAGACCCCAGACCCCAATCACAGACCCCAGACCCCAATCACAGAACCCAGTCTCCAATCACAGACCCCAGACCCCAATCACAGACACAAGACCCCAATCACAGAACCCAGACCCCAATAACAGACTCCAGACCCCAATCACTGGGCCCTGACCCAATCACTGGGCCGTGACCCCAATCACATGCCCTGACACCAATCACAGACACCAGACCCCAATCACAGATGCCAGAAAAAAACACAGACCCCAGTCCCCAATCACAGACCCCAGACCCCAATCATAGACCCCTTGACCATAATCACAGACCCCAGACGTCAATCACTGTGCCCAGACCCCAATCACTGGGCCCTGACCCCAGCACAAGGCCCTGACACCAATCACAGACCCCAGACCACAATCACAGACCCCAGACCCCAATCACAGATCCCAGACTCCAATCACAGGGCCCAGACCCCAATCACTGGGTTCTGATTCCAATCACTGGGCCCTGACCCCAATCACAGACCCCAGACCCCAATCACTGGGCCCAGACCCCAATCACAGGGCCCTGACCCCAATCACAGACCCTTGACCCCAATCACCGGGCCCAGTCCCCAAACACAGGGCCCTGACCCCAATCGCTGACCCCAGACCCCAATCACAGACCCCTGAGCCCAAGCACTGGGCCCTGACCCCAATCACTGGGCCCAGACCCCAATCACTGGCCCAGACTCCAATCACCGGGCCCTGACCCCAATCACTGGGCCCTGACCACCATCACTGGGCCCTGACCCCAATCACAGATCCCAGACACCAATCACAGACGCCAGACCCCAATCACAGAGCCCAGACACCAAACACAGACCCCAGACCCCAATCACTGGGCCCTGACACCAATCACTGGGCCCTGACCCAAATCACTGGGCCCTGACCCCAATCACAGACCCCAGACCCCAATCACAGACCCCAGACCTCAATCACTGCGCCCTGACCCCAATCACAGACCCCAGACCCCAATCACTGGGCCCTGACCCCAATCTCTGGGGCCAGACCTCAATCAGAGACCCCAGACCCCAATCACAGACGCCAGACACCAATCACAGTGCCCAGACACCAAACACAGACCCCAGACCCCAATCACTGGGCCCAGAGCCCAATCACAGACCCCTGACACCAATCACTGGGCCCTGACCCCAATCACTGTGCCCAGACCCCAATCACTGGGCCCAGACCCCAATCACAGACACCAGACCAAAATCACAGACCTCAGACACCAATCACTGGGCCCTGACTCCAATCACTGGGCCCTGACACCAATCACAGGAACCTGACCCCAATCACAGACATTATACCCCAATCACAAACCCCAGATACCAAAAACAGACCCAAACCCCAGTCACATACCCCAGACACCAATCACAGACCCTTGACCCCAATCAGAGGCCTCAGACCCCAATCACAGACCCTTGACCCCAATCACAGGCCCCAGACCCCAATCACAGACCCCAGACCCCAATCAAAGACCCCAGACCCAATCACTGGGCACAGACCCCATTCACACACCCCAGACCCCAATCACAGACCGCAGACCCCAATCACAGACCCCAGACCACAATCACAGGGCTCAGAACCCAATCACAGACCCCAACCTCAATCACAGACCCCAGACCCCAATCACAGACCGCAGACCCCAATCACAGACCCCTGACACCAAACAATGGGCCCAGACCCCAATCACAGACCCCAGACTTCAATCAAAGACCGCAGATCCCAATCACAGACCCCAGACCCCAATCATTAGGCCCAGACCCCAATCACCGGGACCTGAACCCAATCACTGGGCCCTGACCCCAATCACTGGTCTCTGACCCCAATCACAGACCCCAGACCTCAATCACAGACCCCACACCCCAATCACTGGGCCCTGACGCCACTCACTGGGCCCTGACACCAATCACTGGGCCCTGACCCAAATCACTGGGCCCTGACCCCAATCACAGAACCCAGACCCCAATCACAGACCCCTGACACCAAGCACTAGGTCCTGACACCAATCACTGGGCCCTGACCCCAATCACAGGGCCCTGACCCCAATCACAGACCCCTGACCCCAATCACTGGGCCCAGACCCCAATCACTGGGCCCAGACACCAATCACCGGGCCCTGAACCCAATCACTGGGCCCTAACCCCAATCACATGGCCCTGACCACAATCACTGGTCTCTGATCCTAATCACAGATCCTGGACCTCAATCACAGACCCCACACCCCAATCACTGTGCCCTGATCCCAAACCCGGGGCACACACCCCAATCACAGACCCCAGACAACAATCACTGGGCCCAGACCCCAATCACAGGGCCCTGACCCCAATCACAGACCCCTGACCACAATCACAGGGCCCAGTCCCCAATCATAGGGCCTGGACCCCAATCAATGACCCCAGACCCCAATCACAGATCCCTGAGCCAATTCACAAGGCCCTGACCCCAATCACAGACACCTGACCCCAATCACAGGGCCCAGACCCCAATCACAGACCCCAGACACCAATCACAGACCCCAGACCCCAATCACAGACCCCAGACCACAATCACAGTCCCCACACCCAATCACAGACCCAGACCCCAATCACAGACCCCAGACCCCAATCACAGGCCCCAGACCACAATCACAGACCCCAGACCAATCACAGACCCCAGACAACAATCACTGCGCCCAGACCCCATTCACATACCCCAGAACCAAATCACAAACCGCAGACTCCAATCCCAGACCCCAGACCCTAATCATAGGGATCAGAATCCAATCACAGACCCCCAAACTCAATCACAGACCCCAGACGCCAATCAGAGACCCCAGACCCCAATCACAGACCCCAGAACCAATCACAGATCCCAGACCCCAATCACTGTGCCCAGATGCCAATCACAGGGCCCTGACCCCAATTACAGACCCGTGACCCCAATCACAGGGCCCAGACCCCAATCACAGGGCCCTGTCACCAATCACAGACCGCTGACCCCAATCACAGGCCCATGACCCCAATCACTGGGCCCTGACCCCAATCACTGGGCCCAGACCCCAATCACCGGGCCCTGACCCCAATCACTGGGCCCTGACCCCAATCACTGGTCCCTGACCCCAATCACAGACCCCAGACCCCAATCACAGACCCCACACCCCAATCACTGGGCCATGACCCCAAACACGGGGCACAGACCCCAATCACTGGGCCCTGACCCCAATCACTGGGCCCTGACACCAATCACTGGACCCTGACGCAAATCACTGGGCCCTGACCCCAATCACAGACCCCAGACCCCAATCACAGACCCTAGACCCCAATCACTGGGCCCAGACCCCAATCACTGGGCCCAGACCCCAATCACTGGGCCCAGATCCCAATCACCGGGCCCAGACCCCAATCACTGGGCCCTGACCCCAATCACTGGGCCCAGACCCCAATCAATGGACCCAGACACCAATCACAGGGCCCTGACCCCAATCACTGGGCCCAGACCCCAATCACTGGGCCCAGACACCAATCACCGGGCCCTGACCCCAATCACTGTGCCCTAACCCCAATCACTGGGCCCTGACCACAATCACTGGTTTCTGATCCTAATCACAGATCCAGGACCCCAATCACAGACCCCACACCCCAATCACTGTGCCCTGACCCCAAACCCGCGGCACACACCCCAATCACTGGGCCCTGACCCTAATCACTGGGCCATGACACCAATTACTGGGCCCTGACACAAATCACTGGGCCCTGACCCCAATCACAGACCCGAGACCCCAATCACAGATCCCTGACCCCAATCACATTGGCCCAGACCCCAATCACTAGGCCAAAACCCCAATCATTGGGCCCTGACCCCAATCACTGGGCCCTGACCCCAATCACTGGGCCCTGACACCAATCACTGGGCCCAGACCCCAATCACAGGGCCCTGACCCCAATCACTGGGCCATGACCCCAATCATAGGGCCCTGACCCCAATCACAGACCCCTGACTACAATCAAAGACCCCTGACACCAATTACTGAGCCCTGACCCCAATCACTGGGCCCAGACTCCATCACTGGGCCCAGACACCAATCACCGGGCCCTGACCCCAATCCCTGGGCCCTGACCCCAATCACTGGGCCCAGACCCCAATCACAGACGCCAGACCCCAATCACAGAACCCAGACTCCAATCACAGAACCCGGTCTCCAATCACAGACCCCAGACCCCAATCACAGACTCCAGACCCCAATCACAGAACCCAGACCCCAATCATTGGGCCCTGACCCCAATCACTGGGCTGTGACCCCAATCACAGGGCCCTGACCCCAATCGCAGACCCCAGACCCCAATCACAGACCCCACACCCCAATCACTGGGCCATGACCCCAAACACGGGGCACAGACCCCAATCACTGGGCCCTGACCCCAATCACTGGGCCCTGACACCAATCACTGGACCCTGACCCAAATCACTGGGCCCTGATCCCAATCACAGACCCCAGACCCCAAGCACAGACCCTAGACCTCAATCACTGGGCCCAGACCCCAATCACTGGGCCCAGACCCCAATCACTGGGCCCAGATCCCAATCACCGGGCCCAGACCCCAATCACTGGGCCCTGACCTCAATCACTGGGCCCAGACCCCAATCAATGGACCCAGACACCAATCACAGGGCCCTGACCCCAATCACTGGGCCCAGACCCCAATCACTGGGCCCAGACACCAATCACCGGGCCCTGTCCCCAATCACTGGGCCCTAACCCCAATCACTGGGCCCTGACCACAATCACTGGTCTCTGATCCTAATCACAGATCCCGGACCTCAATCACAGACCCCACACCCCAATCACTGTGCCCTGACCCCAAACCCGCGGCACACACCCCAATCACTGCGACCTGACCCTAATCACTGGGCCCTGACACCAATTACTGGGCCCTGACACAAATCACTGGGCCTTGACCCCAATCACACACCCGAGATCCCAATCACAGATCCCTGACCCCAATCACATTGGCCCAGATCCCAATCACTAGGCCAAAACCCCAATCATTGGGCCCTGACCCCAATCACTGGGCCCTGACCCCAATCACTGGGCCCTGACACCAATCACTGGGCCCAGACCCCAATCACAGGGCCCTGACCCCAATCACTGGGCCATGACCCCATCATAGGGCCCTGACCCCAATCAAAGACCCCTGACTACAATCAAAGACCCCTGACACCAATTACTGAGCCCTGACCCCAATCACTGGGCCCAGACCCCATCACTGGTCGCAGACCCCAATCACCGGGCCCTGACCCCAATCACTGGGCCCTGACCCCAATCACTGGGCCCAGGCCCCAATCACAGAGCCCAGACCCCAATCACAGACCCCAGACTCCAATCACAGAACCCGGTCTCCAATCACAGACCCCAGACCCCAATCACAGACCGCAGACCCCAATTACAGAACCCAGACACCAATCACAGACACCAGATCCCAATCATTGGGCCCTGACCCCAATCACTGGGCTGTGACCCCAATCACAGGGCCCTGACACCAATCACAGACACCAGACCCCAATCACAGACGCCAGACCCCAATCACAGACGCCAGACCCCAATCACAGACCCAAGACCCCAATCACAGACCCCAGACCCCAATCATAGACCCCAGACCCCAACCACAGGCCCCAGACCCCAATCACAGACCCCAGGCCCCAATCACAGACCCCAGACCTCAATCACAGACCCCAGACTTAATCACAGACCCCAGACCCGAATCACTGGGCCCTGACCCCTATCACAGACCCCAGACCCCAATCACAGACCCCAGACCCCAATCACAGACCCCAGACCCTGATCACAGGGCCCAGACCCCAATCACTGGGCCCTGATTCCAATCACTGGGCCCTGACCCCAATCACAGACCCCAGACCCCAATCACTGGGCCCAGACCCCAATCACAGGGCCCTGACCCCAATCACAGACCCCTGACCACAATCACAGGGCCCAGTCCCCGATCACAGGGACCTGACCCCAATCACTGACCCCAGACCCCAATCACAGATCCCTGAGCCAATTCACAAGGCCCTGACCCCAATCACAGATACCTGACCCCAATCACAGGGCCCAGACCCCAATCACAGACTCCAGACACCAATCACAGACCCCAGACCCCAATCACAGACCCCAGACCACAATCACAGTCCCCACACCCAATCACAGACCCAGACCCCAATCACAGACCCCAGACCCCAATCACAGGCCCCAGACCACAATCACAGACCCCAGACACAATCACAGACCCCAGACCACAATCACTGCGCCCAGACCCCATTCACAGACCCCAGACCACAATAACAAACCGCAGACTTCAATCCCAGACCCCAGACCCCAATCATAGGGATCAGAATCCAATCACAGAGCCCCAAACTCAATCACAGACCCCAGACGCCAATCACAGACCCCAGACCCCAATCATAGACCCCAGACACCAATCACAGACCCCAGACCCCAATCACTGTGCCCAGATGCCAATCTCAGGACCCTGACCCCAATTACAGACCCCTGACCCCAATCACAGGGCCCAGACCCCAATCACAGGGCCCTGACACTAATCACAGACCGCTGACCCCAATCATAGGCTCATGACCCCAATCACTGGGCCCTGACACCAATCACTGTGCCCAGACCCCAATCACCGGGCCCTGACCCCAATCACTGAGCCCTGACCACAATCACTGGGCCCAGACCCCAATCACAGACACCAGACCACAATCACAGACCTCAGACACCAATCACTGGGCCTTGACTCCAATTACTGGGCCCTGACACCAATCACAGGGACCTGACCCCAATCACAGACCCCAGACCCCACTCACAGACCCCAGACCCGAATCACAAACCCCAGACCCCAAAAACAGACGCCAGACCCCAATCACAGGGCTCAGAACCCAATCACAGACCCCAACCTCAATCACATACCCCAGAACCCAATCACAGACCCCAGACACCAATCACAGGCCCCAGACCCCAATTACAGACCCCAGACCCCAATCACAGACCCCAGACCCCAATCACTGGGCCCAGACCCCATTCACAGACCCCAGACCCCAATTACAGACCGCAGACCCCAATCACAGACCCCAGACCCCAATCACAGGGCTCAGATCCCAATCACAGACCCCAACCTCAATCACAGACCCCAGACCCCAATCACAGACCCCAGACCCCAATCACAGACCCCTGACACCAATCACAGACCCCAGACGCCAATCAATTGGCCCAGACACCAATCACAGACCCCAGACCTCAACCAAAGACCGCAGACCCCAATCACAGACCCCAGACCCCAATCACAGACCCCAGACCCCAATCACAGATCCCAGACCACAATCACATACCCCAGACCTCAATCTCAGGGCACTAACCCCAATCATAGACTCCAGACCACTATCACAGACCCCAGACCCCAATCACAGACCCCTGACACCAATCACAGACCCCAGACGCCAATCAATTGGCCCAGACACCAATCACAGACCCCAGACCTCAACCACAGACCGCAGACCCCAATCACAGACCCCAGACCCCAATCACAGACCCCAGACCCCAATCACAGATGCCAGACCACAATCACATACCCCAGACCCCAATCTCAGGGCACTAACCCCAATCATAGACCCCAGACCCCTATCACAGACCCCAGACCCCAATCACAGACCCCAGACTCCAATCACAGATCCCAGACCTCAATCACAGACCCCAGACCCCAATCTAAGATCCCAGACACCAATCACTGGGCCCTGACCACAATCACTGGGCCCTGACCCCAATCACAGGGCCCTGACCCCAATCACAGTCCCCAACCTCAATCACAGACCCCAGACCCCAATCACAGACCCCAGACCCAAATCACAGACCCCTGACACCAATCACAGACCCCAGACCCCAATCAATGGGCCCAGACCCCAATCACAGACCCCAGACCTCAATCAAAGACCGCAGACCCCAATCACAGACCCCAGACCCCAATCACAGACCCCAGACCATAATCACAGACCCCAGACCCCAATCACAGGGCACTGACCCCAATCACAGACCCCAGACCTCAATCACAGACCCCAGACCCCAATCACAGATCCCAGACACCAATCACTGGGTCCTGACCCCAATCACTGGGCCCTGACCCCAATCACAGGGCCCTGACCCCAATCACAGACCGCAGACCCCAATCACAGACCCCAGACCCCAATCACTGGGCCCTGACCCCAATCACTGGGACCTGACCCCAATCAAAGGGCCCTGACACCAATCACAGACTGCAGACACCAATCACAGACCCCAGACCCCAATCACTGGGCCCTGACCAAAATCACTGGTCTCTGACCCCAATCACAGACCCCAGACCCCAATCACAGACCCCACACCCCAATCACTGAGCCCTGACCACAATAAATGGGCCCTGACACCAATCACTGGGCCCTGACCCAAATCACTAGGCCCTGACACCAATTACTGGGCCCTGACCCCAAACACTGGGCCCTGACCCCAATCACAGACCCCTGACCACAATCACAGACACCTGACCCCAATCACTGAGCCCTGACCCCAATCACTGGGCCCAGACCCCAAACACTGGGCCCAGACCCCATAACCGATCCCTGACCCCAATCACTGGGCCCTAACCACAATCACTGTGCCTTGACCACAATCACTGGTCTCTGACACCAATCACAGACCCCAGACCCCAATCACAGACCCCAGACCCCAATCACAGACCCCAGACCATAATCACAGACCCCAGACCCCAATCACAGGGCACTGACCCCAATCACAGACCCCAGACCCCAATCACAGACCCCAGACCCCAATCACAGACCCCTGACCCCAATAACTGGGCCCTGACACCAATCACTGGGAACTGACCCCAATCACAGGGCCCTGACCCCAATCACAGACCCCTGACCACAATCACAGACACCTGACCCCAATCACTGAGCCCTGACCCCAATCACTGGGCCCAGACCCCAAACACTGGGCCCAGACCCCATAACCGATCCCTGACCCCAATCACTGGGCCCTAACCACAATCACTGTGCCTTGACCACAATCACTGGTCTCTGACACCAATCACAGACCCCAGACCCCAATTACAGACCCCACACCCAAATCACTGTGCCCTGACCCCAAACACTGGGCCCTGACCCCAATCACTGGGCCAAAACCCCAATCATTGGGCCCAGTCCCCAATCACCGGGCCCTGACCCCAATCACTGGGCCCTGACCCCAATCACTGGGCCCAGACACCAATCACTGGACCCAGACCTCAATCACAGGGCTCTGACCCCAATCACTGGGCCCTGACACCAATCACTGGGCCCTGACCCCAATCATAGGGCCCTGACCCCAATTACAGACCCCTGACCACAATCACAGACCCCTGACACCAATCACTGAGCCCTGTCCCCAATCACTGGGACCAGACGCCATCACTGGGCCCAGACCCCAATCACCGGGCCCTGACCCCAATCACTGGGCCCTGACCCCAATCACTGGGCCCAGACTCCAATCACAGACCCGAGACCCCAATCACAGACCCCAAACCCCAATCACAGAAACCAGTCTCCAATCACAGACCCCAGACCCCAATCACTGGGCCCAGACCCCAATCACTGGGCCCTGACCCCAGCACAAGGCCCTGACACCAATCACAGACCCCAGACCACAATCACAGACCCCAGACCCCAATCACAGATCCCAGACTCCAATCACAGGGCCCAGACCCCAATCACTGGGTTCTGATTCCAATCACTGGGCCCTGACCCCAATCACAGACCCCAGACCCCAATCACTGTGCCCAGACCCCAATCACAGGGCCCTGACCCCAATCACAGACCCTTGACCCCAATCACAGGGCCCAGTCCCCAATCACAGGGCCCTGACCCCAATCACTGACCCCAGACCCCAATCACAGACCCCTGAGCCCAAGCACTGGGCCCTGACCCCAATCACAGATCCCTGAGCCAATTCACAAGGCCCTGACCCCAATCACAGATACCTGACCCCAATCACAGGGCCCAGACCCCAATCACAGACTCCAGACACCAATCACAGACCCCAGACCCCAATCACAGAACCCAGACCACAATCACAGTCCCCACACCCAATCACAGACCCAGACCCCAATCACAGACCCCAGACCCCAATCACAGGCCCCAGACCACAATCACAGACCCCAGACACAATCACAGACCCCAGACCACTATCACTGCGCCCAGACCCCATTCACAGACCCCAGACCACAATAACAAACCGCAGACTTCAATCCCAGACCCTAGACCCCAATCATAGGGATCAGAATCCAATCACAGAGCCCCAAACTCAATCACAGACCCCAGACGCCAATCACAGACCCCAGACCCCAATCATAGACCCCAGACACCAATCACAGACCCCAGACCCCAATCACTGTGCCCAGATGCCAATCTCAGGACCCTGACCCCAATTACAGACCCCTGACCCCAATCACAGGGCCCAGACCCCAATCACAGGGCCCTGACACCAATCACAGACCGCTGACCCCAATCACAGGCTCATGACCCCAATCACTGGGCCCTGACACCAATCACTGTGCCCAGACCCCAATCACCGGGCCCTGACCCCAATCACTGAGCCCTGACCACAATCACTGGGCCCAGACCCCAATCACAGACACCAGACCACAATCACAGACCTCAGACACCAATCACTGGGCCTTGACTCCAATTACTGGGCCCTGACACCAATCACAGGGACCTGACCCCAATCACAGACCCCAGACCCCACTCACAGACCCCAGACCCGAATCACAAACCCCAGACCCCAAAAACAGACGCCAGACCCCAATCACAGGGCTCAGAACCCAATCACAGACCCCAACCTCAATCACATACCCCAGAACCCAATCACAGACCCCAGACCCCAATCACAGGCCCCAGACCCCAATTACAGACCCCAGACCCCAATCACAGACCCCAGACCCCAATCACTGGGCCCAGACCCCATTCACAGACCCCAGACCCCAATCACTGGGCCCAGACCCCATTCACAGACCCCAGACCCCAATTACAGACCGCAGACCCCAATCACAGACCCCAGACCCCAATCACAGGGCTCAGAACCCAATCACAGACCCCAACCTCAATCACAGACCCCAGACCCCAATCACAGACCCCAGACCCCAATCACAGACCCCTGACACCAATCACAGACCCCAGACGCCAATCAATTGGCCCAGACACCAATCACAGACCCCAGACCTCAACCAAAGACCGCAGACCCCAATCACAGACCCCAGACCCCAATCACAGACCCCAGACCCCAATCACAGATCCCAGACCACAATCACATACCCCAGACCTCAATCTCAGGGCACTAACCCCAATCATAGACCCCAGACCACTATCACAGACCCCAGACCCCAATCACAGACCCCTGACACCAATCACAGACCCCAGACGCCAATCAATTGGCCCAGACACCAATCACAGACCCCAGACCTCAACCACAGACCGCAGACCCCAATCACAGACCCCAGACCCCAATCACAGACCCCAGACCCCAATCACAGATGCCAGACCACAATCACATACCCCAGACCCCAATCTCAGGGCACTAACCCCAATCATAGACCCCAGACCCCTATCACAGACCCCAGACCCCAATCACAGACCCCAGACTCCAATCACAGATCCCAGACCTCAATCACAGACCCCAGACCCCAATCTAAGATCCCAGACACCAATCACTGGGCTCTGACCACAATCACTGGGCCCTGACCCCAATCACAGGGCCCTGACCCCAATCACAGTCCCCAACCTCAATCACAGACCCCAGACCCCAATCACAGACCCCAGACCCCAATCACAGACCCCTGACACCAATCACAGACCCCAGACGCCAATCAATTGGCCCAGACACCAATCACAGACCCCAGACCTCAACCAAAGACCCCAGACCCCAATCACAGACCCCAGACCCCAATCACAGACCCCAGACCCCAATCACAGATCCCAGACCACAATCACATACCCCAGACCTCAATCTCAGGGCACTAACCCCAATCATAGACCCCAGACCACTATCACAGACCCCAGACCCCAATCACAGACCCCTGACACCAATCACAGACCCCAGACGCCAATCAATTGGCCCAGACACCAATCACAGACCCCAGACCTCAACCACAGACCGCAGACCCCAATCACAGACCCCAGACCCCAATCACAGACCCCAGACCCCAATCACAGATGCCAGACCACAATCACATACCCCAGACCCCAATCTCAGGGCACTAACCCCAATCATAGACCCCAGACCCCTATCACAGACCCCAGACCCCAATCACAGACCCCAGACTCCAATCACAGATCCCAGACCTCAATCACAGACCCCAGACCCCAATCTAAGATCCCAGACACCAATCACTGGGCCCTGACCACAATCACTGGGCCCTGACCCCAATCACAGGGCCCTGACCCCAATCACAGTCCCCAACCTCAATCAAAGACCGCAGACCCCAATCACAGACCCCAGACCCCAATCACAGACCCCAGACCCCAATCACAGACCCCAGACCATAATCACAGACCCCAGACCCCAATCACAGGGCACTGACCCCAATCACAGACCCCAGACCTCAATCACAGACCCCAGACCCCAATCACAGATCCCAGACACCAATCACTGGGTCCTGACCCCAATCACTGGGCCCTGACCCCAATCACAGGGCCCTGACCCCAATCACAGACCGCAGACCCCAATCACAGACCCCAGACCCCAATCACTGGGCCCTGACCCCAATCACTGGGACCTGACCCCAATCAAAGGGCCCTGACACCAATCACAGACTGCAGACACCAATCACAGACCCCAGACCCCAATCACTGGGACCTGACCAAAATCACTGGTCTCTGACCCCAATCACAGACCCCAGACCCCAATCACAGACCCCACACCCCAATCACTGAGCCCTGACCACAATAAATGGGCCCTGACACCAATCACTGGGCCCTGACCCAAATCACTAGGCCCTGACACCAATTACTGGGCCCTGACCCCAAACACTGGGCCCTGACCCCAATCACAGACCCCTGACCACAATCACAGACACCTGACCCCAATCACTGAGCCCTGACCCCAATCACTGGGCCCAGACCCCAAACACTGGGCCCAGACCCCATAACCGATCCCTGACCCCAATCACTGGGCCCTAACCACAATCACTGTGCCTTGACCACAATCACTGGTCTCTGACACCAATCACAGACCCCAGACCCCAATCACAGACCCCAGACCCCAATCACAGACCCCAGACCATAATCACAGACCCCAGACCCCAATCACAGGGCACTGACCCCAATCACAGACCCCAGACCCCAATCACAGACCCCAGACCCCAATCACAGACCCCTGACCCCAATAACTGGGCCCTGACACCAATCACTGGGAACTGACCCCAATCACAGGGCCCTGACCCCAATCACAGACCCCTGACCACAATCACAGACACCTGACCCCAATCACTGAGCCCTGACCCCAATCACTGGGCCCAGACCCCAAACACTGGGCCCAGACCCCATAACCGATCCCTGACCCCAATCACTGGGCCCTAACCACAATCACTGTGCCTTGACCACAATCACTGGTCTCTGACACCAATCACAGACCCCAGACCCCAATTACAGACCCCACACCCCAATCACTGTGCCCTGACCCCAAACACTGGGCCCTGACCCCAATCACTGGGCCAAAACCCCAATCATTGGGCCCAGTCCCCAATCACCGGGCCCTGACCCCAATCACTGGGCCCTGACCCCAATCACTGGGCCCAGACACCAATCACTGGACCCAGACCTCAATCACAGGGCTCTGACCCCAATCACTGGGCCCTGACACCAATCACTGGGCCCTGACCCCAATCATAGGGCCCTGACCCCAATTACAGACCCCTGACCACAATCACAGACCCCTGACACCAATCACTGAGCCCTGTCCCCAATCACTGGGACCAGACGCCATCACTGGGCCCAGACCCCAATCACCGGGCCCTGACCCCAATCACTGGGCCCTGACCCCAATCACTGGGCCCAGACTCCAATCACAGACCCGAGACCCCAATCACAGACCCCAAACCCCAATCACAGAAACCAGTCTCCAATCACAGACCCCAGACCCCAATCACTGGGCCCAGACCCCAATCACTGGGCCCTGACCCCAGCACAAGGCCCTGACACCAATCACAGACCCCAGACCACAATCACAGACCCCAGACCCCAATCACAGATCCCAGACTCCAATCACAGGGCCCAGACCCCAATCACTGGGTTCTGATTCCAATCACTGGGCCCTGACCCCAATCACAGACCCCAGACCCCAATCACTGTGCCCAGACCCCAATCACAGGGCCCTGACCCCAATCACAGACCCTTGACCCCAATCACAGGGCCCAGTCCCCAATCACAGGGCCCTGACCCCAATCACTGACCCCAGACCCCAATCACAGACCCCTGAGCCCAAGCACTGGGCCCTGACCCCAATCACTGGGCCCAGACCCCAATCACTGGGCCCAGACCCCAATCACCGGGCCCTGACCCCAATCACTGGGCCCTGACCGCCATCACTGGGCCCTGACCCCTATCACAGAACCGAGACACCAATCAGAGACCCCACATCTCAAACACTAGGCCCTGACCACAAACATGGGGCCCAGACCCCAATCACTGGGCCCATGACCCCAATAACTGGGCCCTGACACCAATCACTGGGCCTTGACCCAAATCACTGGGCCCTGACCCCAATCACAGACCCCAGACCCCAATCACAGACCCCAGACCCCAATCACAGCGCCCTGACCCCAATCACAGACCCCAGACCCCAATTACTGGGCCCTGACCCCAATCACTGGGGCCAGACCTCAATCAGAGACCCCAGACCCCAATCACAGATGCCAGACCCAATCACAGTGCCCAGACACCAAACACAGACCCCAGACCCCAATCACTGGGCCCAGACCCCAATCACAGACCCCTGACCCCAATCACTGGACCCTGACCCCAATCACTGTGCCCAGATCCCAATCACTGGACCCAGACCCCAATCACAGACACCAGACCAAAATCACAGACCTCAGACACCAATCACTGGGCCCTGACTCCAATCACTGGGCCCTGACACCAATCACAGCAACCTGACCCCAATCACAGACATTATACCCCAATCACAAAACCAAGAAACCAAAAACAGACCCCAACCCCAATCACATACCCCAGACCTCAATCACAGACCCTTGACCCCAATCACAGGCCCCAGACCCCAATCACAGACACTTGACCCCAATCACAGGCCCCAGACCCCAATCACAGACCCCAGACCCCAATCAAAGACCCCAGACCCAATCACTGGGCCCAGACCCCATTCACACACCCCAGACCCCAATCACAGACCGCAGACCCCAATCACAGACCCCAGACCACAATCACAGGGCTCAGAACCCAATCACAGACCCCAACCTCAATCACAGACCACAGACCCCAATCACAGACCGCAGACCCCAATCACAGACCCCTGACACCAAACAATGGGCCCAGACCCCAATCACAGAGCCCAGACTTCAATCAAAGACCGCAGACCTCAATCACAGACCCCAGACCCCAATCACAGACCCCAGACTCCAATCAAAGATCCCAGACCCCAATCACAGACCCCAGACCCCAATCAATGGGCACAGACCCAATCACAGACCGCAGACCCCAATCATAGACCCCAGACCCCAATGACAGTCCACAGACCCCAATCACAGACCCCAGACCCCAATCACAGACCCCAGACCTCAATCACTGGGCCCTGACCCCAATCACTGGGCCCTGATCCCAATCACAGGGCCCTGACCCCAATCACAGACCCCAGACCCCAATCACAGACACCAGAACCCAATCACAGGGCCCAGACACCAATCACTGGGCCCTTATCACAATCACTGTGCCCTGACCACAATCACAGACCCCAGACCCCAATCACTGGGCCCAGACCCCAATCACAGGGCCCTGACCCCAATCACAGAGCCCTGACGCCAATCACAGGGCCCAGACCCCAATCACAGGGCCCTAACCCCAATCACAGACACCTGACCCCAATCACAGGCCCGTGACCCCAATCACTGGGCCCTGACCCCAATCACTGTGCCCAGACCCCAATCACCAGGCCCTGACCCCAATCACAGACCCCAGTCCCCAATCACAGTCCCCTGACCCCAATCACTGGGCCCTGATCCCAATCACTGGGCCCAGACCCCAATCACCAGGCCCTGACCCCAATCACAGACCCCAGTCCCCAATCACAGTCCCCTGACCCCAATCACTGAACCCAGACCCCAATCACAGACCCCAGACACCAATCAGAGACCCCACATCTCAAACACTGGGCCCTCACCAAAAACATGGTGCGCAGATCCCAATCACTGGGCCCTGACCACAATCACTGGGCCCTGAACCCAATCACTGGGCCCTGACACCAATCACTGGGCCCTGACCCAAATCACTGGGCCCTGACCCCAATCACAGACCCCAGACCCCAATCACAGACCCCAGACCTCAATCACTGGGTCCTGACCACAACCACGGACCCCAGACCACAATCCCTGGGCCCTGATCCCAATCACTGGGCCCTGACCTCAATCAGGGACCCCAGACCCCAATCAGAGATGCCAGACCCCAATCACAGTGCCCAGACACCAAACACAGACCCCAGACCCCAGTCACTGGGCCCAGACCACAATCACAGACCTCTGACCGCAATCACTGGGCCCTGACCCCAATCACTGTGCCCAGACCCCAATCACTGGGCCCTGACCCCAATCACAGACCCCAGACCCCAATCACAGACCTCAGACCCCAATCACAGACCCCAGACTCTAATCACAGATACTAGACCTCAAACTCAGACCCCAGACCCCAATCACAGACCCCAGACACCAATCACAGACCCCTGACCCCAATCACAGACCCCAGACCCCAATCACAGATTTCAGACCCCAATCACAGACCCCAGACACCAATCACAGACCCTAGACCATAATCACAGATCCCAGACCCCAATCACTGGGCCCTGACCCCAATCACTGGGCCCTGACCCCAATCCCAGACCCCAATCACTGGACCCAGACCCCAATCACTGGGCCCAGACCCCAATCACAGGGCCCTGACACCAATCACACACCCCTGACCCCAATCACAGGCCCCTGACCCCAATCACTGGGCCCTGACCCCAATCACTGGGCCCAGACTCAAATCACCGGGCCCTGACTCCAATCACTGGTCCCTGACCCCAATCACAGACCCCAGACCCCAATCATAGACCCCTTACCCCAATCACTGTGTCCTGACCACAAACACGGGGCACAGACGCCAATCACTGGGCCCTGACCCCAATAACTGGGCTATGACACCAATCATTGGGCCCTGACCCAAATGACTGGGCTCTGACACGAATCACAGACACCAGACCCCAATCACAGACCGCAGAACCCAATCACTGGGCCCTGACCCCAATCAATGGGCCCAGACCCCAATCACTGGGACCAGACCCCAATCACCGGGCCCTGACAACAATCACTGGGCCCTGACACCAATCACTGGGCCCAGACCCCAATCACTGGACCCAGACACCAATCACGGGGCACTGACCCCCATCACTGGGTCCTGACACCAATCACTGGGCCCTGACCACAATCACATGGGCCCTGACCCCAATCACAGACCCCTGACCACAATCCCAGACCCCTGACCCCAATCACTGAGCCCTGACCCCAATCACTGAGCCCTGACCCCAATCACGGGGCCCAGATCCTAATCACAGACCCCAGACCCCAATCACAGACCCCAGACACCAATCACTGGGCCCTGACCCCAGTCACTGGGCCCTGACGCCAATCACAGACCCCAGACCCCAATCACAGACCCCAGACCCCAATCACAAACCCCAGCCCCCAATCACAGCCCCTTGACCCCAATCACAGGCCCCAGACCCCAATCACAGATCCTTGACCCCAATCACAAACCCCAGACCCCAATCACAGACCCCAGACCCCAATCACAGACGCCAGACCCCAATCACTGGGCCCAGACCCCATTCACAGACCCCAGACTCCAATCACAGACCGCAGACCCCAATCACAAACCCCAGATTAAAATCGCAGACACCAGACCCCAATCACAGACCTCAGACACCAATCACAGACCCCTGACACCAATCAGAGACCCCTGACACCAATCACAGACCCCAGACCCCAATCAATTGGCCCAGACCCCAATCACAGACCCCAGACTTCAATCAAAGACCGTAGACCCCAATCACAGACCACAGACCAGAATCACAGATCCCAGACCCCAATCACAGATCCCAGATCCCAATCACTGTGCACTTTCACCAATCACAGACCCCAGACCCCAATCATAGACCCCAGACCCCACTCATAGACCACAGACCCCAATCACAGACGCCAGACCTCAATCACAGACCACAGACCCCAATCACAGGGCCCAGACCCCAATCACTGGGCCCTTATCACAATCACTGGGCCCTGACCCCAATCACAGAGCCCAGAGCCCAATCACTGGGCCCATACCCCAATCACAGGGCCCTGACCCCAATCACAGAGCCCTGACCGCAATCACAGAGCCCTAACCCCAATCACAGAATCATGACCCCAATCACAGGCCCGTGACCCCAATCACTGGGCCCTGACCCCAATCACTGGGCCCAGACCCCAATCACCGGGCCCTGACCCCAATCACAGACCCCAGACCCCATTCACAGTCACCTGACCGCAATCACTGGGCCCTGACCCCAATCACTGGGCCCAAACCCCAATCACTGAGCCCAGACACCAATCACAGACCCCAGACACCAATCAGAGACCCCACATCTCAAACACTGGGCCCTGACCACAAACATGGGGCCCAGACCCCAATCACTGGGCCCTGACCCCAATCACTGGTCCCTGACCCCAATCACTGGGCCCTGAACCCAATCACTGGGCCCTGACACCAATCACTGGGCCCTGACCCAAATCACTGGGCCCTGACCCCAATCACAGACCCCAGACCCCAATCACAAAGCCTAGACCCCAATCACTGGGCCCTGACCCCAATCACAGACCCTAGACCCCAATCTCTGGGCCCTGACACCAATCACTGGTCCCAGACCCCAATCAGAGACCCCAGACCCCAATCACAGACGCCAGACCCCAATCACAGTGCCCAGACACCAAACACAGACCCCAGACACCAATCACTGGGCTCAGACCCCAATCACAGACCCCTGACCCCAATCTCTGGGCCCTGACCCCAATCACTGTGCCCAGACCCCAATCACTGGGCGCGGACCCCAATCACATACCCCAGACACCAATCACAGACCTCAGACCCCAATCACAGACCCCAGACTCTAATCACAGATACCAGACCCCAAACTCAGACCCCAGGCCCCAATCACAGACCCCAGACCCCAATCACAGACCGCTGACCCCAATCACAGACCCCAGACCACAATCACAGACTCCAGACCCCAATCACAGATCCCAGACCCCAATCACAGACCCCAGACCCTAATCACAGACCCCAGACCCCAATCACTGGGCCCTGACCCCAATCACTGGGCCCTGACCCCAATCCCAGACCCCAGACCCCAATCACTGGGCCCAGACCCCAATCACAGGGCCCTGACCCCAATCACAGAACCTTGACCCCAATCACAGACCCCGACCCCAATCACAGGGCCCAGACCCCAATCACAGGGCCCTGACTCCAATCACAGATCCCTGACCCCAATCACAGGCCCCTGACCCCAATCACTGGGCCCTGACCCCAATCACTGGGCCCAGACCCCAATCACCAGGCCCTGACCCCAATCACTGGGCCGTGACCCCAATCACTTGTCCCTGACACCAATCACAGAACCCTGACCCCAATCATAGACCCCTCAGCCCAATCACTGGGCCCTGACCCCAACCACGGGACACAGACTCCAATCACTGATCCCTGACCTCAATCACTGGGCCCTGACCCCAATCACTGGGCCCTGACCCCAATAACTGGGCCCTGACCCAAATCACTAGGCCCTAACCCCAATCGCAGACGCAGACCCCAATCACAGACCCCAGACCCCAATCACAGACCCCAGACCGCAATCACAGACCCCACACCCAATCACAAACCCAGACCCCAATCACAGACCCCAGACCCCAATCACAGGCCCCAGACCACAATCACAGACCCCAGATCCAATCACAGACCCCACACCCCAATCACTGCGCCCAGACCCCATTCACAGACCTCAGACCCCAATCACAGACCGCAGACTCCAATCACAGATCCCAGACCCCAATCACAGGGCTCAGAATCCAATCACAGATCCCAGACCTCAATCACAGACCCCAGACGCCAATCACAGACCCCAGACGCCAATCATAGACCCCAGACACCAATCACAGACCCCAGACCCCAATCACTGTGCCCAGATGCCAATCTCAGGACCCTGACCCCAATTACAGACCCCTGACCCCAATCACAGGGCCCAGACCCCAATCACAGGGCCCTGACACTAATCACAGACCGCTGACCCCAATCACAGGCCCATGACCCCAATCACTGGGCCCTGACACCAATCACTGTGCCCAGACCCCAATCACCGGGCCCTGACCCCAATCACTGAGCCCTGACCACAATCACTGGGCCCAGACCCCAATCACAGACACCAGACCACAATCACAGACCTCAGACACCAATCACTGGGCCTTGACTCCAATTACTGGGCCCTGACACCAATCACAGGGACCTGACCCCAATCACAGACCCCAGACCCCACTCACAGACCCCAGACCCGAATCACAAACCCCAGACCCCAAAAACAGACGCCAGACCCCAATCACAGGGCTCAGAACCCAATCACAGACCCCAACCTCAATCACATACCCCAGAACCCAACCACAGACCCCAGACCCCAATCACAGACCCCAGACCCCAATTACAGACCCCAGACCCCAATCACAGACCCCAGACCCCAATCACTGGGCCCAGACCCCATTCACAGACCCCACACCACAATTACAGACCGCAGACCCCAATCACAGACCCCAGACCCCAATCACAGGGCTCAGATCCCAATCACAGACCCCAACCTCAATCACAGACCCCAGACCCCAATCACAGACCCCAGACCCCAATCACAGACCCCTGACACCAATCACAGACCCCAGACGCCAATCAATTGGCCCAGACACCAATCACAGACCCCAGACCTCAACCAAAGACCGCAGACCCCAATCACAGACCCCAGACCCCAATCACAGACCCCAGACCCCAATCACAGATCCCAGACCACAATCACATACCCCAGACCCCAATCTCAGGGCACTAACCCCAATCATAGACCCCAGACCCCTATCACAGACCCCAGACCCCAATCACAGACCCCTGACACCAATCACAGACCCCAGACGCCAATCAATTGGCCCAGACACCAATCACAGACCCCAGACCTCAACCACAGACCGCAGACCCCAATCACAGACCCCAGACCCCAATCACAGACCCCAGACCCCAATCACAGATCCCAGACCACAATCACATACCCCAGACCCCAATCTCAGGGCACTAACCCCAATCATAGACCCCAGACCCCTATCACAGACCCCAGACCCCAATCACAGACCCCAGACTCCAATTATAGATCCCAGACCTCGATCACAGACCCCAGACCCCAATCTAAGATCACAGACACCAATCACTGGGCCCTGACCACAATCACTGGGCCCTGACCCCAATCACAGGGCCCTGACCTCAATCACAGTCCCCAACCACAATCACAGACCCCAGACCCCAATCACAGACCCCAGACCCAAATCACAGACCCCTGACACCAATCACAGACCCCAGACCACAATCAATGGGCCCAGACCCCAATCACAGACCCCAGACCTCAATCAAAGACCGCAGACCCCAATCACAGACCCCAGACCGCAATCACAGACCCCAGACCCCAATCACAGACCCCAGACCATAATCACAGACCCCAGACCCCAATCACAGGGCACTGACCCCAATCACAGACCCCAGACCTCAATCACAGACCCCAGACCCCAATCACAGATCCCAGACACCAATCACTGGGTCCTGACCCCAATCACTGGGCCCTGACCCCAATCACAGGGCCCTGACCCCAATCACAGACCGCAGACCCCAATCACAGACCCCAGACCCCAATCACTGGGCCCTGACACCAATCACTGGGAACTGACCCCAATCACAGGGCCCTGACCCCAATCACAGACCCCTGACCACAATCACAGACACCTGACCCCAATCACTGGTCTCTGACACCAATCACAGACCCCAGACCCCAATCACAGACCCCAGACCCCAATCACAGACCCCAGACCATAATCACAGACCCCAGACCCCAATCACAGGGCACTGACCCCAATCACAGACCCCAGACCCCAATCACAGACCCCAGATCCCAATCACAGACCCCTGACCCCAATAACTGGGCCCTAACCACAATCACTGTGCCTTGACCACAATCACTGGTCTCTGACACCAATCACAGACCCCAGACCCCAATCACAGACCCCACACCCCAATCACTGTGCCCTGACCCCAAACACTGGGCACAGACCCCAATCACTGGGCCCTGACACTAATCACTAGGCCCTGACACCAATTACTGGGCCCTGACCCCAAACACTGAGCCCTGACCCCAATCACTGGGCCAAAACCCCAATCATTGGGCCCAGTCCCCAATCACCGGGCCCTGACCCCAATCACTGGGCCCTGACCCCAATCACTGGGCCCAGACATCAATCACTGGACCCAGACCTCAATCACAGGGCTCTGACCCCAATCACTGGGCCCTGACACCAATCACTGGGCCCTGACCCCAATCATAGGGCCCTGACCCCAATTACAGACCCCTGACCACAATCACAGACCCCTGACACCAATCACTGAGCCCTGTCCCCAATCACTGGGACCAGACGCCATCACTGGGCCCAGACCCCAATCACCGGGCCCTGACCCCAATCACTGGGCCCTGACCCCAATCACTGGGCCCAGACTCCAATCACAGACCCGAGACCCCAATCACAGACCCCAAACCCCAATCACAGAAACCAGTCTCCAATCACAGACCCCAGACTCCAATCACAGACCCCAGACCCCAATCACAGAACCCAGACCCCAATCACAGATCCCAGACCCCAATCACTGGGCCCTGACCCAATCACTGGGCCGTGACCCCAATCACATGCCCTGACACCAATCACAGACACCAGACCCCAATCACAGATGCCAGACCACAATCACAGACCCCAGTCCCCAATCACAGACCCCAGACACCAATCATAGACCCCAGACCACAATCACAGACCCCAGACCCCAATCACAGACCCCAGACCCCAATCACAGACCACAGACCACAATCACAGACCCCAGACCCCAATCACTGGGCCCAGACCCCAATCACTGGGCCCTGACCCCAGCACAAGGCCCTGACACCAATCACAGACCCCAGACCACAATCACAGACCCCAGACCCCAATCACAGATCCCAGACTCCAATCACAGGGCCCAGACCCCAATCACTGGCTTCTGATTCCAATCACTGGGCCCTGACCCCAATCACAGACCCCAGACCCCAATCACTGGGCCCAGACCCCAATCACAGGGCCCTGACCCCAATCACAGACCCTTGACCCCAATCACAGGGCCCAGTCCCCAATCACAGGGCCCTGACCCCAATCACTGACCCCAGACCCCAATCACAGACCCCTGAGCCCAAGCACTGGGCCCTGACCCCAATCACTGGGCCCAGACAGCAATCACTGGGCCCAGACCCCAATCACCGGGCCCTGACACCAATCACTGGGCCCTGACCGCCATCACTGGGCCCTGACCCCTATCACAGAACCGAGACACCAATCAGAGACCCCAAATCTCAAACACTAGGCCCTGACCACAAACATGGGGCCCAGACCCCAATCACTGGGCCCATGACCCCAATAACTGGGCCCTGACACCAATCACTGGGCCTTGACCCAAATCACTGGGCCCTGACCCCAATCACAGACCCCAGACCCCAATCACAGACCCCAGACCCCAATCACTGCGCCCTGACCCCAATCACAGACCCCAGACCCCAATTACTGGGCCCTGACCCCAATCACTGGGGCCAGACCTCAATCAGAGACCCCAGACCCCAATCACAGATGCCAGACCCAATCACAGTGCCCAGACACCAAACACAGACCCCAGACCCCAATCACTGGGCCCAGTCCCCAATCACAGACCCCTGACCCCAATCACTGGACCCTGACCCCAATCACTGTGCCCAGATCCCAATCACTGGGCCCAGACCACAATCACAGACACCAGACCAAAATCACAGACCTCAGACACCAATCACTGGGCCCTGACACCAATCACTGGGCCCTGACACCAATCACAGCAACCTGACCCCAATCACAGACATTATACCCCAATCACAAAACCCAGAAACCAAAAACAGACCCCAACCCCAATCACATACCCCAGACCTCAATCACAGACCCTTGACCCCAATCACAGGCCCCAGACCCCAATCACAGACACTTGACCCCAATCACAGGCCCCAGACCCCAATCACAGACCCCAGACCCCAATCAAAGACCCCAGACCCAATCACTGGGCCCAGACCCCATTCACACACCCCAGACCCCAATCACAGACCGCAGACCCCAATCACAGACCCCAGACCACAATCACAGGGCTCAGAACCCAATCACAGACCCCAACCTCAATCACAGACCACAGACCCCAATCACAGACCGCAGACCCCAATCACAGACCCCTGACACCAAACAATGGGCCCAGACCCCAATCACAGAGCCCAGACTTCAATCAAAGACCGCAGACCTCAATCACAGACCCCAGACCCCAATCACAGACCCCAGACTCCAATCAAAGATCCCAGACCCCAATCACAGACCCCAGACCCCAATCAATGGGCACAGACCCAATCACAGACCGCAGACCCCAATCATAGACCCCAGACCCCAATGACAGTCCACAGACCCCAATCACAGACCCCAGACCCCAATCACAGACCCCAGACCTCAATCACTGGGCCCTGACCCCAATCACTGGGCCCTGATCCCAATCACAGGGCCCTGACCCCAATCACAGACCCCAGACCTCAATCACAGACACCAGAACCCAATCACATGGCCCAGACACCAATCACTGGGCCCTTATCACAATCACTGTGCCCTGACCACAATCACAGACCCCAGACCCCAATCACTGGGCCCAGACCCCAATCACAGGGCCCTGACCCCAATCACAGAGCCCTGACGCCAATCACAGGGCCCAGACCCCAATCACAGGGCCCTAACCCCAATCACAGACACCTGACCCCAATCACAGGCCCGTGACCCCAATCACTGGGCCCTGACCCCAATCACTGGGCCCAGACCCCAATCACCAGGCCCTGACCCCAATCACAGACCCCAGTCCCCAATCACAGTCCCCTGACCCCAATCACTGGGCCCTGATCCCAATCACTGGGCCCAAACCCCAATCACTGAGCCCAGACCCCAATCACAGACACCAGACACCAATCAGAGACCCCACATCTCAAACACTGGGCCCTCACCAAAAACATGGTGCGCAGATCCCAATCACTGGGCCCTGACCCCAATCACTGGGCCCTGAACCCAATCACTGGGCCCTGACACCAATCACTGGGCCCTGACCCAAATCACTGGGCCCTGACCCCAATCACAGACCCCAGACCCCAATCACAGACCCCAGACCTCAATCACTGGGTCCTGACCACAACCACGGACCCCAGACCACAATCCCTGGGCCCTGATCCCAATCACTGGGCCCAGACCTCAATCAGGGACCCCAGACCCCAATCACAGATGCCAGACCCCAATCACAGTGCCCAGACACCAAACACAGACCCCAGACCCCAGTCACTGGGCCCAGACCACAATCACAGACCTCTGACCGCAATCACTGGGCCCTGACCCCAATCACTGTGCCCAGACCCCAATCACTGCGCCCTGACCCCAATCACAGACCCCAGACCCCAATCACAGACCTCAGACCCCAATCACAGACCCCAGACTCTAATCACAGATACCAGACCTCAAACTCAGAACCCAGACCCCAATCACAGACCCCAGACACCAATCACAGACCCCTGACCCCAATCACAGACCCCAGACCCCAATCACAGATTTCAGACCCCAATCACAGACCCCAGACACCAATCACAGACCCCAGACCATAATCACAGACCCCAGACCCCAATCACTGGGCCCTGACCCCAATCACTGGGCCCTGACCCCAATCCCAGACCCCAATCACTGGACCCAGACCCCAATCACTGGGCCCAGACCCCAATCACAGGGCCCTGACACCAATCACACACCCCTGACCCCAATCACAGGCCCCTGACCCCAATCACTGGGCCCTGACCCCAATCACTGGGCCCAGACTCAAATCACCGGGCCCTGACTCCAATCACTGGTCCCTGACCCCAATCACAGACCCCAGACCCCAATCATAGACCCCTTACCCCAATCACTGTGCCCTGACCACAAACACGGGGCACAGACGCCAATCACTGGGCCCTGACCCCAATAACTGGGCTATGACACCAATCATTGGGCCCTGACCCAAATGACTGGGCTCTGACACCAATCACAGACACCAGACCCCAATCACAGACCGCAAAACCCAATCACTGGGCCCTGACCCCAATCAATGGGCCCAGACCCCAATCACTGGGACCAGACCCCAATCACCGGGCCCTGACAACAATCACTGGGCCCTGACACCAATCACTGGGCCCAGACCCCAATCACTGGACCCAGACACCAATCACGGGGCACTGACCCCTATCACTGGGTCCTGATACCAATCACTGGGCCCTGACCACAATCACATGGGCCCTGACCCCAATCACAGACCCCTGACCACAATCCCAGACCCCTGACCCCAATCACTGAGCCCTGACCCCAATCACTGAGCCCTGACCCCAATCACGGGGCCCAGATCCTAATCACAGACCCCAGACCCCAATCACAGACCCCAGACACCAATCACTGGGCCCTGACCCCAGTCACTGGGCCCTGACGCCAATCACAGACCCCAGACCCCAATCACAGACCCCAGACCCCAATCACAAACCCCAGCCCCCAATCACAGCCCCTTGACCCCAATCACAGGCCCCAGACCCCAATCACAGATCCTTGACCCCAATCACAAACCCCAGACCCCAATCACAGACCCCAGACCCCAATCACAGACGCCAGACCCCAATCACTGGGCCCAGACCCCATTCACAGACCCCAGACCCCAATCACAGACCGCAGACCCCAATCACAAACCCCAGATTAAAATCGCAGACACCAGACCCCAATCACAGACCTCAGACACCAATCACAGACCCCTGACACCAATCAGAGACCCCTGACACCAATCACAGACACCAGACCCCAATCAATGGGCCCAGACCCCAATCACAGACCCCAGACTTCAATCAAAGACCGTAGACCCCAATCACAGACCACAGACCAGAATCACAGATCCCAGACCCCAATCACAGATCCCAGATCCCAATCACTGTGCACTTTCACCAATCACAGACCCCAGACCCCAATCATAGACCCCAGACCCCACTCATAGACCACAGACCCCAATCACAGACGCCAGACCTCAATCACAGACCACAGACCCCAATCACAGGGCCCAGACCCCAATCACTGGGCCCTTATCACAATCACTGGGCCCTGACCCCAATCACAGAGCCCAGAGCCCAATCACTGGGCCCATACCCCAATCACAGGGCCCTGACCCCAATCACAGAGCCCTGACCGCAATCACAGGGCCCTAACCCTAATCACAGAATCATGACACCAATCACAGGCCCGTGACCCCAATCACTGGGCCCTGACCCCAATCACTGGGCCCAGACCCCAATCACCGGGCCCTGACCCCAATCACAGACCCCAGACCCCATTCACAGTCACCTGACCGCAATCACTGGGCCCTGACCCCAATCACTGGGCCCAAACCCCAATCACTGGGCCCAGACACCAATCACAGACCCCAGACACCAATCAGAGACCCCACATCTCAAACACTGGGCCCTGACCACAAATATGGGGCCCAGACCCCAATCACTGGGCCCTGACCCCAATCACTGGGCCCTGACCCCAATCACTGGTCCCTGAACCCAATCACTGGGCCCTGACACCAATCACTGGGCCCTGACCCAAATCACTGGGCCCTGACCCCAATCACAGACCCCAGACCCCAATCACAAAGCCTAGACCCCAATCACTGGGCCCTGACCCCAATCACAGACCCTAGACCCCAATCTCTGGGCCCTGACACCAATCACTGGTCCCAGACCCCAATCAGAGACCCCAGACCCCAATCACAGACGCCAGACCCCAATCACAGTGCCCAGACACCAAACACAGACCCCAGACACCAATCACTGGGCTCAGACCCCAATCACAGACCCCTGACCCCAATCTCTGGGCCCTGACCCCAATCACTGTGCCCAGACCCCAATCACTGGGCGCTGACCCCAATCACATACCCCAGACACCAATCACAGACCTCAGACCCCAATCACAGACCCCAGACTCTAATCACAGATACCAGACCCCAAACTCAGACCCCAGGCCCCAATCACAGACCCCAGACCCCAATCACAGACCGCTGACCCCAATCACAGACCCCAGACCACAATCACAGACTCCAGACCCCAATCACAGATCCCAGACCCCAATCACAGACCCCAGACCCTAATCACAGACCCCAGACCCCAATCACTGGGCCCTGACCCCAATCACTGGGCCCTGACCCCAATCCCAGATCCCAGACCCCAATCACTGGGCCCAGACCCCAATCACAGGGCCCTGACCCCAATCACAGAACCTTGACCCCAATCACAGACCCCGACCCCAATCACAGGTCCCAGACCCCAATCACAGGGCCCTGACTCCAATCACAGATCCCTGACCCCAATCACAGGCCCCTGACCCCAATCACTGGGCCCTGACCCCAATCACTGGGCCCAGACCCCAATCACCAGGCCCTGACCCCAATCACTGGGCCCTGACCCCAATCACTGGTCCCTGACACCAATCACAGAACCCTGACCCCAATCATAGACCCCTCAGCCCAATCACTGGGCCCTGACCCCAACCACGGGACACAGACTCCAATCACTGATCCCTGACCTCAATCACTGGGCCCTGACCCCAATCACTGGGCCCTGACCCCAATAACTGGGCCCTGACCCAAATCACTAGGCCCTAACCCCAATCGCAGACGCAGACCCCAATCACAGACCCCAGACCCCAATCACAGACCCCAGACCGCAATCACAGACCCCACACCCAATCACAAACCCAGACCCCAATCACAGACCCCAGACCCCAATCACAGGCCCCAGACCACAATCACAGACCCCAGATCCAATCACAGACCCCACACCCCAATCACTGCGCCCAGACCCCATTCACAGACCTCAGACCCCAATCACAGACCGCAGACTCCAATCACAGATCCCAGACCCCAATCACAGGGCTCAGAATCCAATCACAGATCCCAGACCTCAATCACAGATCCCAGATGCCAATCACAGACCCCAGACCCCAATCACAGACCCCAGACACCAATCACAGACCCCAGACACCAATCTCTGGGCCCCGACCCCAATCACAGACCCCAGACCTCAATCATAGACCGCAGACCACAATCACAGACCCAAGAACCAAATCACAGACCCCAGACCCTAATCACAGACCCCAGACCACAATCACTGCGCCCAGACCACAATCACAGACCTCTGACCGCAATCACTGGGCCCTGACCCCAATCACTGTGCCCAGACCCCAATCACTGGGCCCTGACCCCAATCACAGACCCCAGACCCCAATCACAGACCTCAGACCCCAATCACAGACCCCAGACTCTAATCACAGATACCAGACCTCAAACTCAGAACCCAGACCCCAATCACAGACCCCAGACACCAATCACAGACCCCTGACCCCAATCACAGACCCCAGACCCCAATCACAGATTTCAGACCCCAATCACAGACCCGAGACCCCAATCACAGACCCCAGACCATAATCACAGACCCCAGACCCCAATCACTGGGCCCTGACCCCAATCACTGGGCCCTGACCCCAATCCCAGACCCCAATCACTGGACCCAGACCCCAATCACTGGGCCCAGACCCCAATCACAGGGCCCTGACACCAATCACACACCCCTGACCCCAATCACAGGCCCCTGACCCCAATCACTGGGCCCTGACCCCAATCACTGGGCCCAGACTCAAATCACCGGGCCCTGACCCCAATCACTGGTCCCTGACCCCATTCACAGACCCCAGACCCCAATCATAGATCCCTTACCCCAATCAATGTGCCCTGACCACAAACACGGGGCACAGACGCCAATCACTGGGCCCTGACCCCAATAACTGGGCTATGACACCAATCATTGGGCCCTGACCCAAATGACTGGGTTCTGACCACAATCACAGACACCAGACCCCAATCACAGACCGCAGAACCCAATCACTGGGCCCTGACCCCAATCAATGGGCCCAGACCCCAATCACTGGGACCAGACCCCAATCACCGGGCCCTGACAACAATCACTGGGCCCTGACCCCAATCACTGGGCCCTGCCCCCATTCACTGGACCCAGACACCAATCACGGGGCACTGACCGCTATCACTGGGCCCTGACACCAATCACTGGGCCCTGACCACAATCACATGGGCCCTGACCCCAATCACAGACCCCTGACCACAATCCCAGACCCCTGACCCCAATCACTGAGCCCTGACCCCAATCACGGGGCCCAGATCCTAATCACAGACCCCAGACCCCAATCACAGACCCCAGACACCAATCACTGGGCCCTGACCCCAGTCACTGGGCCCTGACGCCAATCACAGACCCCAGACCCCAATCACAGACCCCAGACCCCAATCACAAACCCCAGCCCCCAATCACAGCCCCTTGACCCCAATCACAGGCCCCAGACCCCAATCACAGATCCTTGACCCCAATCACAAAACCCAGACGCCAATCACAGACCCCAGACCCCAATCACAGACGCGAGACCCCAATCACTGGGCCCAGACCCCATTCACAGACCCAGACCCCAATCACAGACCGCAGACCCCAATCACAAACCCCAGACTAAAATCGCAGACACCAGACCCCAATCACAGACCTCAGACACCAATCACAGACCCCTGACACCAATCACAGACCCCTGACACCAATCACAGACCCCAGACCCCAATCAATGGGCCCAGACCCCAATCACAGACCCCAGACTTCAATCAAAGACCGTAGACCCCAATCACAGACCACAGACCAGAATCACAGATCCCAGACCCCAATCACAGATCCCAGATCCCAATCACTGGGCACTGACACCAATCACAGACCCCAGACCCCAATCATAGACCCCAGACCCCACTCATAGACCACAGACCCCAATCACAGACGCCAGACCTCAATCACAGACCCCAGACCCCAATCACAGGGCCCAGACCCCAATCACTGGGCCCTTATCACAATCACTGGGCCCTGACCCCAATCCCAGATCCCAGACCCCAATCACTGGGCCCAGACCCCAATCACAGGGCCCTGACCCCAATCACAGAACCTTGACCCCAATCACAGACCCCGACCCCAATCACAGGTCCCAGACCCCAATCACAGGGCCCTGACTCCAATCACAGATCCCTGACCCCAATCACAGGCCCCTGACCCCAATCACTGGGCCCTGACCCCAATCACTGGGCCCAGACCCCAATCACCAGGCCCTGACCCCAATCACTGGGCCCTGACCCCAATCACTGGTCCCTGACACCAATCACAGAACCCTGACCCCAATCATAGACCCCTCAGCCCAATCACTGGGCCCTGACCCCAACCACGGGACACAGACTCCAATCACTGATCCCTGACCTCAATCACTGGGCCCTGACCCCAATCACTGGGCCCTGACCCCAATAACTGGGCCCTGACCCAAATCACTAGGCCCTAACCCCAATCGCAGACGCAGACCCCAATCACAGACCCCAGACCCCAATCACAGACCCCAGACCGCAATCACAGACCCCACACCCAATCACAAACCCAGACCCCAATCACAGACCCCAGACCCCAATCACAGGCCCCAGACCACAATCACAGACCCCAGATCCAATCACAGACCCCACACCCCAATCACTGCGCCCAGACCCCATTCACAGACCTCAGACCCCAATCAAAGACCGCAGACTCCAATCACAGATCCCAGACCCCAATCACAGGGCTCAGAATCCAATCACAGATCCCAGACCTCAATCACAGATCCCAGATGCCAATCACAGACCCCAGACCCCAATCACAGACCCCAGACACCAATCACAGACCCCAGACACCAATCTCTGGGCCCCGACCCCAATCACAGACCCCAGACCTCAATCATAGACCGCAGACCACAATCACAGACCCAAGAACCAAATCACAGACCCCAGACCCTAATCACAGACCCCAGACCACAATCACTGCGCCCAGACCACAATCACAGACCTCTGACCGCAATCACTGGGCCCTGACCCCAATCACTGTGCCCAGACCCCAATCACTGGGCCCTGACCCCAATCACAGACCCCAGACCCCAATCACAGACCTCAGACCCCAATCACAGACCCCAGACTCTAATCACAGATACCAGACCTCAAACTCAGAACCCAGACCCCAATCACAGACCCCAGACACCAATCACAGACCCCTGACCCCAATCACAGACCCCAGACCCCAATCACAGATTTCAGACCCCAATCACAGACCCGAGACCCCAATCACAGACCCCAGACCATAATCACAGACCCCAGACCCCAATCACTGGGCCCTGACCCCAATCACTGGGCCCTGACCCCAATCCCAGACCCCAATCACTGGACCCAGACCCCAATCACTGGGCCCAGACCCCAATCACAGGGCCCTGACACCAATCACACACCCCTGACCCCAATCACAGGCCCCTGACCCCAATCACTGGGCCCTGACCCCAATCACTGGGCCCAGACTCAAATCACCGGGCCCTGACCCCAATCACTGGTCCCTGACCCCATTCACAGACCCCAGACCCCAATCATAGATCCCTTACCCCAATCAATGTGCCCTGACCACAAACACGGGGCACAGACGCCAATCACTGGGCCCTGACCCCAATAACTGGGCTATGACACCAATCATTGGGCCCTGACCCAAATGACTGGGTTCTGACCACAATCACAGACACCAGACCCCAATCACAGACCGCAGAACCCAATCACTGGGCCCTGACCCCAATCAATGGGCCCAGACCCCAATCACTGGGACCAGACCCCAATCACCGGGCCCTGACAACAATCACTGGGCCCTGACCCCAATCACTGGGCCCTGCCCCCATTCACTGGACCCAGACACCAATCACGGGGCACTGACCGCTATCACTGGGCCCTGACACCAATCACTGGGCCCTGACCACAATCACATGGGCCCTGACCCCAATCACAGACCCCTGACCACAATCCCAGACCCCTGACCCCAATCACTGAGCCCTGACCCCAATCACGGGGCCCAGATCCTAATCACAGACCCCAGACCCCAATCACAGACCCCAGACACCAATCACTGGGCCCTGACCCCAGTCACTGGGCCCTGACGCCAATCACAGACCCCAGACCCCAATCACAGACCCCAGACCCCAATCACAAACCCCAGCCCCCAATCACAGCCCCTTGACCCCAATCACAGGCCCCAGACCCCAATCACAGATCCTTGACCCCAATCACAAATCCCAGACGCCAATCACAGACCCCAGACCCCAATCACAGACGCGAGACCCCAATCACTGGGCCCAGACCCCATTCACAGACCCAGACCCCAATCACAGACCGCAGACCCCAATCACAAACCCCAGACTAAAATCGCAGACACCAGACCCCAATCACAGACCTCAGACACCAATCACAGACCCCTGACACCAATCACAGACCCCTGACACCAATCACAGACCCCAGACCCCAATCAATGGGCCCAGACCCCAATCACAGACCCCAGACTTCAATCAAAGACCGTAGACCCCAATCACAGACCACAGACCAGAATCACAGATCCCAGACCCCAATCACAGATCCCAGATCCCAATCACTGGGCACTGACACCAATCACAGACCCCAGACCCCAATCATAGACCCCAGACCCCACTCATAGACCACAGACCCCAATCACAGACGCCAGACCTCAATCACAGACCCCAGACCCCAATCACAGGGCCCAGACCCCAATCACTGGGCCCTTATCACAATCACTGGGCCCTGACCCCAATCACAGAGCCCAGAGCCCAATCACTGGGCCCATACCCCAATCACAGGGCCCTGACCCCAATCACAGAGCCCTGACCGCAATCACAGGGCCCTAACCCCAATCACAGACCCCTGACCCCAATCACAGGCCCGTGACCCCAATCACTGGGCCCTGACCGCAATCACTGGGCCCAGACCCCAATCACCGGGACCTGACCCCAATCACAGACCCCAGACCCCATTCACAGTCACCTGACCGCAATCACTGGGCCCTGACCCCAATCACTGGGCCCAAACCCCAATCACTGGGCCCAGACCCCAATCACAGACCCCAGACACCAATCAGAGACCCCACATCTCAAACACTGGGCCCTGACAACAAACATGGGGCCCAGACCCCAATCACTGGGTCCTGACCCCAATCACTGGGCCCTGACCCCAATCACTGGGCCCTGAACCCAATCACTGGGCCCTGACACCAATCACTGGGCCCTGACCCAAATCACTGGGCCCTGACCCCAATCACAGACCCCAGACCCCAATCACAAAGACCAGACCCCAATCACTGGGCCCTGACCCCAATCACAGACCCCAGACCCCAATCTCTGGGCCCTGACACCAATCACTGGTCCCAGACCCCAATCAGAGACCCCAGACCCCAATCACAGACGCCAGACCCCAATCACAGTGCCCAGACACCAAACACAGACCCCAGACACCAATCACTGGGCTCAGACCCCAATCACAGACCCCTGACCCCAATCTCTGGGCCCTGACCCCAATCACTGTGCCCAGACCCCAATCACTGGGCGCTGACCCCAATCACATACCCCAGACCCCAATCACAGACCTCAGACCCCAATCACAGACCCCAGACTCTAATCACAGATACCAGACCCCAAACTCAGACCCCAGGCCCCAATCACAGGCCCCAGACCCCAATCACTGACCGCTGACCCCAATCACAGACCCCAGACCACAATCACAGACTCCAGACCCCAATCACAGATCCCAGACACCAATCACAGACCTCAGACCCCAATCACAGACCCCAGACTCTAATCACAGATACCAGACCCCAAACTCAGACCCCAGGCCCCAATCACAGACCCCAGACCCCAATCACAGACCGCTGACCCCAATCACAGACCCCAGACCACAATCACAGACTCCAGACCCCAATCACAGATCCCAGACCCCAATCACAGACCCCAGACCCTAATCACAGACCCCAGACCCCAATCACTGGGCCCTGACCCCAATCACTGGGCCCTGACCCCAATCCCAGACCCCAGACCCCAATCACTGGGCCCAGACCCCAATCACAGGGCCCTGACCCCAATCACAGAACCTTGACCCCAATCACAGACCCCGACCCCAATCACAGGGCCCAGACCCCAATCACAGGGCCCTGACCCCAATCACAGATCCCTGACCCCAATCACAGGCCCCTGACCCCAATCACTGGGCCCTGACCATAATCACTGGGCCCAGACCCCAATCACCAGGCCCTGACCCCAATCACTGGGCCCTGACCCCAATCACTGGTCCCTGACACCAATCACAGAACCCTGACCCCAATCATAGACCCCTAACCCAATCACTGGGCCTGACCCCAACCACGGGACACAGACTCCAATCACTGATCCCTGACCTCAATCACTGGGCCCTGACCCCAATCACTGGGCCCTGACCCCAATAACTGGGCCCTGACCCAAATCACTAGGCCCTAACCCCAATCGCAGACGCAGACCCCAATCACAGACCCCAGACCCCAATCACAGACCCCAGACCGCAATCACAGACCCCACACCCAATCACAAACCCAGACCCCAATCACAGACCCCAGACCCCAATCATAGGCCCCAGACCACAATCACAGACCCCAGATCCAATCACAGACCCCACACCCCAATCACTGCGCCCAGACCCCATTCACAGACCTCAGACCCCAATCACAGACCGCAGACTCCAATCACAGATCCCAGACCCCAATCACAGGGCTCAGAATCCAATCACAGATCCCAGACCTCAATCACAGATCCCAGATGCCAATCACAGACCCCAGACCCCAATCACAGACCCCAGACACCAATCACAGACCCCAGAAACCAATCTCTGGGCCCAGACCCCAATCACAGACCCCAGACCTCAATCATAGACCGCAGACCACAATCACAGACCCAAGAACCAAATCACAGACCCCAGACCCTAATCACAGACCCCAGACCCCAATCACTGGGCCCAGACCACAATCACAGACCTCTGACCGCAATCACTGGGCCCTGACCCCAATCACTGTGCCCAGACCCCAATCACTGGGCCCTGACCCCAATCACAGACCCCAGACCCCAATCACAGACCTCAGACCCCAATCACAGACCCCAGACTCTAATCACAGATACCAGACCTCAAACTCAGAACCCAGACCCCAATCACAGACCCCAGACACCAATCACAGACCCCTGACCCCAATCACAGACCCCAGACCCCAATCACAGATTTCAGACCCCAATCACAGACCCGAGACCCCAATCACAGACCCCAGACCATAATCACAGACCCCAGACCCCAATCACTGGGCCCTGACCCCAATCACTGGGCCCTGACCCCAATCCCAGACCCCAATCACTGGACCCAGACCCCAATCACTGGGCCCAGACCCCAATCACAGGGCCCTGACACCAATCACACACCCCTGACCCCAATCACAGGCCCCTGACCCCAATCACTGGGCCCTGACCCCAATCACTGGGCCCAGACTCAAATCACCGGGCCCTGACCCCAATCACTGGTCCCTGACCCCATTCACAGACCCCAGACCCCAATCATAGACCCCTTACCCCAATCACTGTGCCCTGACCACAAACACGGGGCACAGACGCCAATCACTGGGCCCTGACCCCAATAACTGGGCTATGACACCAATCATTGGGCCCTGACCCAAATGACTGGGCTCTGACCACAATCACAGACACCAGACCCCAATCACAGACCGCAGAACCCAATCACTGGGCCCTGACCCCAATCAATGGGCCCAGACCCCAATCACTGGGACCAGACCCCAATCACCGGGCCCTGACAACAATCACTGGGCCCTGACTCCAATCACTGGGCCCAGACCCCAATCACTGGACCCAGACACCAATCACGGGGCACTGACCGCTATCACTGGGCCCTGACACCAATCACTGGACCCTGACCACAATCACATGGGCCCTGACCCCAATCACAGACCCCTGACCACAATCCCAGACCCCTGACCCCAATCACTGAGCCCTGACCCCAATCACTGAGCCCTGACCCCAATCACGGGGCCCAGATCCTAATCACAGACCCCAGACCCCAATCACAGACCCCAGACACCAATCACTGGGCCCTGACCCCAGTCACTGGGCCCTGACGCCAATCACAGACCCCAGACCCCAATCACAGACCCCAGACCCCAATCACAAACCCCAGCCCCCAATCACAGCCCCTTGACCCCAATCACAGGCCCCAGACCCCAATCACAGATCCTTGACCCCAATCACAAACCCCAGACGCCAATCACAGAACCCAGACCCCAATCACAGACGCGAGACCCCAATCACTGGGCCCAGACCCCATTCACAGACCCCAGACCCCAATCACAGACCGCAGACACCAATCACAAACCCCAGACTAAAATCGCAGACACCAGACCCCAATCACAGACCTCAGACACCAATCACAGACCCCTGACACCAATCACAGACCCCTGACACCAATCACAGACCCCAGACCCCAATCAATGGGCCCAGACCCCAATCACAGACCCCAGACTTCAATCAAAGACCGTAGACCGCAATCACAGACCACAGACCAGAATCACAGATCCCAGACCCCAATCACAGATCCCAGATCCCAATCACTGGGCACTGACACCAATCACAGACCCCAGACCCCAATCATAGACCCCAGACCCCACTCATAGACAACAGACCCCAATCACAGACGCCAGACCTCAATCACAGACCCCAGACCCCAATCACAGGGCCCAGACCCCAATCACTGGCCCTTATCACAATCACTGGGCCCTGACCCCAATCACAGATCCCAGAGCCCAATCACTGGGCCCATACCCCAATCACAGGGCCCTGACCCCAATCACAGAGCCCTGACCGCAATCACAGGGCCCTAACCCCAATCACAGACCCCTGACCCCAATCACAGGCCCGTGACCCCAATCACTGGGCCCTGACCCCAATCACTGGGCCCAGACCCCAATCACCGGGACCTGACCCCAATCACAGACCCCAGACCCCATTCACAGTCACCTGACCGCAATCACTGGGCCCTGACCCAAATCACTGGGCCCAAACCCCAATCACTGGGCCCAGAACCCAATCACAGACCCCAGACACCAATCAGAGACCCCACATCTCAAACACTGGGCCCTGACCACAAACATGGGGCCCAGACCCCAATCACTGGGTCCTGACCCCAATCACTGGGCCCTGACCCCAATCACTGGGCCCTGAACCCAATCACTGGGCCCTGACACCAATCACTGGGCCCTGACCCAAATCACTGGGCCCTGACCCCAATCACAGACCCCAGACCCCAATCACAAAGACCAGACCCCAATCACTGGGCCCTGACCCCAATCACAGACCCCAGACCCCAATCTCTGGGCCCTGACACCAATCACTGGTCCCAGACCCCAATCAGAGACCCCAGACCCCAATCACAGACGCCAGACCCCAATCACAGTGCCCAGACACCAAACACAGACCCCAGACACCAATCACTGGGCTCAGACCCCAATCACAGACCCCTGACCCCAATCTCTGGGCCCTGACCCCAATCACTGTGCCCAGACCCCAATCACTGGGCGCTGACCCTAATCACATACCCCAGACCCCAATCACAGACCTCAGACCCCAATCACAGACCCCAGACTCTAATCACAGATACCAGACCCCAAACTCAGACCCCAGGCCCCAATCACAGGCCCCAGACCCCAATCACAGACCGCTGACCCCAATCACAGACCCCAGACCACAATCACAGACTCCAGACCCCAATCACAGATCCCAGACCCCAATCACAGACCCCAGACCCTAATCACAGACCCCAGACCCCAATCACTGGGCCCTGACCCCAATCACTGGGCCCTGACCCCAATCCCAGACCCCAGACCCCAATCACTGGGCCCAGACCCCAATCACAGGGCCCTGACCCCAATCACAGAACCTTGACCCCAATCACAGACCCCGACCCCAATCACAGGGTCCAGACCCCAATCACAGGGCCCTGACCCCAATCACAGATCCCTGACCCCAATCACAGGCCCCTGACCCAAATCACTGGGCCCTGACCCCAATCACTGGGCCCAGACCCCAATCACCAAGCCCTGACCCCAATCACTGGGCCCTGACCCCAATCACTGGTCCCTGACACCAATCACAGAACCCTGACCCCAATCATAGACCCCTCACCCCAATCACTGGGCCCTGACCCCAACCACGGGAAACAGACTCCAATCACTGGGCCCTGACCTCAATCACTGGGCCCTGACCCCAATCATTGGGCCCTGACCCCAATAACTGGGCCCTGACCCAAATCACTAGGCCCTAACCCCAATCGCAGATGCAGACCCCAATCACAGACCCCAGACCCCAATCACAGACCCCAGACCGCAATCACAGACCCCACACCCAATCACAAACCCAGACCCCAATCACAGACCCCAGACCCCAATCACAGGCCCCAGACCACAATCACAGACCCCAGATCCAATCACAGACCCCACACCCCAATCACTGCGCCCAGACCCCATTCACAGACCCCAGACCCCAATCACAGACCGCAGACTCCAATCACAGATCCCAGACCCCAATCACAGGGCTCAGAATCCAAACACAGATCCCAGACCTCAATCACAGATCCCAGATGCCAATCACAGACCCCAGACCCCAATCACAGACCCCAGACACCAATCACAGACCCCAGACACCAATCTCTGGGCCCAGACCCCAATCACAGACCCCAGACCTCAATCATATACCGCAGACCTCAATCACAGACCCAAGAACCAAATCACAGACCCCGGACCCCAATCACAGACCCCAGACCCCAATCACTGGGCACTGACCCCAATCACAGACCCCAGAGCCCAATCACAGACCCCAGACCCCAATCACAGACCCCAGACCCCAATCACAGACCCCAGACCCCAATCACAGACCCCAGACCCCAATCTCAGGCCCCAGACCCCAATCACAGACCCCAGACCCCAATCACAGACCCCAGACCCGAATCACTGGGCCCAGACCCCATTCACAGACCCCAGGCCACAATCGCAGACCCCAGACCCCAATCACAGACCTCAGACCCCAATCACAGACCCCTGACACCAATCACAGACCCCTGACACCATCACAAACCTCAGACCCCAATCAATGGGCCCAGACCCCAATCACAGACCCCAGACTTCAATCAAAGACCGCAGACCCCAATCACAGACCCCAGACCCCAATCACAGACGCCAGACCCCAATCACAGATCCCAGACCACAATCACAGACCCCAGACCCCAATCACAGACCCCAGACCCCAATCACAGACCCCAGACCTCAATCACTGGGCCCTGACCATAATCACTGGGCCCTGACCTCAATCACAGGGCCCTGACCCCAATCACAGAACCCAGACCTCAATCACAGACCCCAGACCCCAATCACAGGGCCCAGACCCCAATCACTGGGCCCTTATCACAATAACTGAGCCCTGACCCCAATCACAAACCCAGACCCCAATCACTGGGCCCATACCCCAATCACAGGGCCCTGACACCAATCACAGACCCCAGACCCCAATCACAGTCCCCTGACCCCCATCACTGGGCCCTTATCACAATAACTGAGCCCTGACCCCAATCACAAACCCAGACCCCAATCACTGGGCCCATACCCCAATCACAGGGCCCTGACACCAATCACAGACCCCAGACCCCAATCACAGTCCCCTGACCCCAATCACTGGATCCTGACCCCAATCACTGGGCCCAAACCCCAATCACTGGGCCCAGACCCCAATCACAGACCCCAGACACCAATCAGAGACCCCACTTCTCAAACACTGGGCCCTGACCACAAACATGTGGCCCAGACACTAATCACTGGGTCCTGACCCCAATCACTGGGCCCTGACACCAATCACTGGGCCCTGACCCCAATCATCGGGCCCTGACCCCAATCACAGACCCCTGACCACAATCACAGACCCCTGACACCAATCACTGAGCCCTGTCCCCAATCACTGGGACCAGACCCCATCCTGGGCCCAGACCCCAATCACCGGGCCCTGACCCCAATCACTGGGCCCTGACCCCAATCAATGGGCCCAGACACCAATCACAGACCCCAGACCCCAATCACAGACCCCAGACCCCAATCACAGAACCCAGTCTCCAATCACAGACCCCAGACCCCAATCACAGACCCCAGACCCCAATCACAGAACCCAGACCCCAATCACAGACACCAGACCCCAATCACTGGGCCCTGACCCCAATCACTGGGCCGTGACCCCAATCACAGTACCCTGACAACAATCACAGACACCAGACCCCATTCACAGATGCCAGACCAAAATCACAGACCCCAGTCCCCAATCACAGACCCCAGACCCCAATCATAGACCCCAGACCATAATCACAGACCACAGACCCCAATCACAGACCCCAGACCCCAATCACAGACCCCAGACCACAATCACAGACCCCAGACCCCAATCACAGATTTCAGAATCCAATCACAGGGCCCAGACCCAAATCATTGGGTTCTGATTCCAATCACAGGGCCCTGACCCCAATCACAGACCCCAGACCCCAATCACTGGGCCCAGATCCCAATCACAGGGCCCTGACCCCAATCACAGAACCTTGACCCCAATCACAGGGCCCAGTCCCCAAACACAGGGCCCTGACCCCAATCACTGACCCCAGACCCCAATCACAGACCCCTGAGCCCAAGCACTGGGCCCTGACCCCAACCATTGGGCCCAGACCCCAATCACTGGGCCCAGACCCCAATCACTGGGCCCTGACCCAAGTCACTGGGCCCTGACCGCCATCACTGGGCCCTGACCCCAATCACAGAACCCAGACACCAATCAGAGACCTCACATCTCAAACACTGGGCCCTGACCACAAACATGGGGCCCAGACCCCAATCACTGGGCCCATGACCCCAATCACAGACCCCAGACCCCAATCACAGACCCCAGACCTCAATCACTGGGCCCTGACCCCAATCACAGACCCCAGACCACAATCACTGGTCCCTGACCCAAATCACTGGGGCCAGACCTCAATCAGAGACCCCAGACCCCAATCACATACGCCAGACCCCAATCACAGTGCCCAGACACCAAACACATACCCCAGTCCCCAATCACTGGGCCCAGACCCCAATCACAGAGCCCTGACCCCAATCACTGGGCCCTGACCCCAATCACTGTGCCCAGACCCCAATCACTGGGCCCAGACCCCAATCACAGACACCAGACCAAAATCACAGACCTCAGACACCAATCACTGGGCCCTGACACCAATCACTGGGCCCTGACACCATTCACAGGAACCTGAACCCAATCACAGACATTATACACCAATCACAAACCCCAGAAACCAAAAACAGACCCCAACCCCAATGACATACCCCAGACCCCAATCACAGACCCTTGACCCCAATCACAGATTTCAGACTCCAATCACAGGGCTCAGACCCCAATCACTGTGTTCTGATTCCAATCACTGGGTCATGACCCCAATCACAGACCCCAGACACCAATCACTGGGCCCAGACCCCAATCACAGAGCCCTGACCCCAATCACAGACCCTTGACCCCAATCACAGGGCCCAGTCCCCAATCACAGGGTCCTGACCCCAATCACTGAACCCAGACCACAATCACAGACGCCTGAGCCCAAGCACTGGGCCCTGACCCCAATCACTGGGCCCTGACCGCCATCACTGGGCCCTGACCCCAATCACAGAACCCAGACACCAATCAGAGACCCCACATCTCAAACACTGGGGCCTGACCACAAACATGGGGCCCAGACCCCAATCACTGGGCCCATGACCCCAATCACTGGGCCCTGACCCCAATCACTGGGCCCAGACACCAATCACTGGGCCCTGATCCCAATCACTGGGCCCTGACCCCAATCACAGACCCCAGACCACAATCACAGACTCCAGACCCCAATCACAGACCCCAGACCACAATCACAGACCCCAGACCCTAATCACAGACCCCAGACCCCAATCACTGGGCCCTGACCCCAATCAATGGGCCCTATCCCCAATCCCAGACCTCAGACCCCAATTACTAGGCCCAGACCCCAATCACAGGGCCCTGACCCCAATCACTGAACCTTGACCCCAATCACAGACCCCGACCACAATCACAGGGCCCAGACCCCAATCACAGGGCCCTGACCCCAATCACAGACCCCTGACCCCAATCACAGGCCCCTGACCCCAATCACTGGGCCCTGACCCCAATCACTGGGCCCAGACCCCAATCACCAGGCCCTGACCCCAATCACTGGGCCCTGACCCCAATCACTGGTCCCTGACACCAATCACAGACCCCAGACCCCAATCATAGAGCCCTCACCCCAATCACTGGGCCCTGACCCCAAACACGGGGCACAGACTCCAATCACTGGGCACTGACCCCAATCACTGGGCCCTGACCTCAATCACTGGGCCCTGACCCCAATAACTGGGCCCTGACCCAAATCACTAGGCTCTAACCCCAATCGCAGACGCAGACCCCAATCACAGATCCCAGACCCCAATCACAGAACCCAGACCGCAATCACAGACCCCACACCCAATCACAGACCCAGACCCCAATCACAGACCCCAGACCCCAATCACAGGCCCCAGACCACAATCACAGACCCCAGATCCAATCACAGACCCCACACCCCAATCACTGCGCCCAGACCCCATTCACAGACCCCAGACCCCAATCACAGACCGCAGACTCCAATCACAGATCCCAGACCCCAATCACAGGGCTCAGAATCCAATCACAGACCCCAGACCTCAATCACAGATCCCAGACGCCAATCACAGACACCAGACCCCAATCACAGACCCCAGACCTCAATCACAGACCCCAGACACCAATCTCTGGGCCCAGACACCAATCACAGACCCCAGACCTCAATCATAGACCGCAGACCTCAATCACAGACCCAAGAACCCAATCACAGACCCCAGACCCCAATCACAGACCCCAGACCCCAATCACTGGGCACTGACCCCAATCACAGACCCCAGAGCCCAATCACAGACCCCAGACCCCAATCAGAGACCCCAGACCCCAATCACAGACCCCAGACCCCAATCACAGACCCCAGACCCCAATCACAGGCCCCAGATCCCAATCACAGACCCCAGACCCCAATCACAGACCCCAGACCCGAATCACTGGGCCCAGACCCCATTCACAGACCCCAGACCACAATCGCAGACCCCAGACCACAATCACAGACCTCAGACCTCAATGACAGACCCCTGACACCAATCACAGACCCCTGACACCAATCACAAACACCAGACCCCAATCAATGGGCCCAGACCCCAATCACAGACCCCAGACTTCAATCAAAGACCGCAGACCCCAATCAAAGACCCCAGACCCCAATCACAGACGCCAGACCCCAATCACAGATCCCAGACACCAATCACAGACCCCAGACCCCAATCACTGGGCACTGACACCAATCACAGACCCCAGACCCGAATCATAGACACCAGACCACAATCACAGACCCCAGACACCAATCACAGACCCCAGACCCCAATCACAGGGCCCAGACCCCAATCACTGGGCCCTTATCACAATAACTGAGCCCTGACCCCAATCACAGACCCAGACCCCAATCACTGGGCCCATACCCCAATCACAGGGCCCTGACTCCAATCACAGAGCCCTGACCCCAATCACAGGGCCAAGACCCCAATCACAGGGCCCTAAACCCAATCACAGACACCTGACCCCAATCACAGTCCCGTGACCCCAATCACTGGGCCCTGACCCAAATCACTTGGCCCAGACCCCAATCACCGGGCCCTGACCCCAATCACAGATCCCAGACACCAATCACAGTCCCCTGACCCCAATCACTGGGCCCTGACCCCAATCACTGGGCCCAAACTCCAATCACTGGGCCCAGACGCCAATCACAGACCACAGACACCAATCAGAGACCCCACATCTCAAACACTGGGCCCTGACCACAAACATGGGGCCCAGACCCCAATCAATGGGTCCTGACCCCAATCACTGTGCCCTGACACCAATCACTGGGCCCTGACCCCAATCATAGTGCCCTGATCCCAATCACAGACCCCTGACCACAATCACAGACCCCTGACACCAATCACTGAGCCCTGTCCCCAATCACTGGGACCAGACCCCATCCTGGGCCCAGACCCCAATCACCGGGCCCTGACCCCAATCACTGGGCCCTGACCCTTATCAATGGGCCCAGACACCAATCACAGACCCCAGACCCCAATCACAGACCCCAGACCCCAATCACAGAACCCAGTCTCCAATCACAGACCCCAGACCCCAATCACAGACCCCAGACCACAATCACAGAACCCAGACCCCAATCACAGACCCCAGACCCCAATCACTGGGCCCTGACCCCAATCACTGGGCCGTGACCCCAATCACAGGGCCCTGACACCAATCACAGACACCAGACCCCAATCACAGATGCCAGACCAAAATCACAGACCCCAGTCCCCAATCACAGACCCCAGACCCCAATCATAGACCCCAGACCACAATCACAGACCCCAGACCCCAATCACAGACCCCTGACCCCAATCACAGACCCCAGACCACAATCACAAACCCCAGACCCCAATCACAGATTTCAGACTCCAATCACAGGGCCCAGACCCCAATCACTGGGTTCTGATACCAAGCACTGGGTCCTGACCCCAATCACAGACACCAGACCCCAATCACTGTGCCCAGATCCCAATCACAGGGCCCTGACCCCAATCACAGACCCTTGACCCCAATCGCAGGGCCCAGTCCCCAATCACAGGGCCCTGACCCCAATCACTGACCCCAGACCCCAATCACAGACCCCTGAGCCCAAGCACTGGGCCCTGACCCCAATCATTGGTCCCAGACCACATTCACTGGACCCAGATCCCAATCACTGGGCCCTGACCCCAATCACTGGGCCCTGACCGCCATCACTGGGCCCTGACCCCAGTCACAGAACCCAGACACCAATCAGAGACCCCATATCTCAAACACTGGGCCCTGACCACAAACATGGGGCCCAGACCCCAATCACTGGGCCCATGACCCCAATCACTGGGCCCTGACCCCAATCACTGGGCCCTGACACCAATCACTGGGCCCGGACCTAAATCACTGGGCCCTGACCCCAATCACAGACCCCAGACCCCAATCACAGACCCCAGACCTCAATCACTGGGCCCTGACCCCAATCACAGACCCCAGACCCCAATCACTGGTCCCTGACCCAAATCACTGGGTCCAGACCTCAATCAAAGACCCCAGACCCCAATCACAGACGCCAGACTCCAATCACAGTGCCCAGACATCAAACACAGACCCCAGACCCCAATCACTGGGCCCAGACACCAATCACAGACCCCTGACACCAATCACAGGGCCCTGACCCCAATCACTGTGCCCAGACACCAATCACTCGGCCCAGACCCCAATCACAGACACCAACCAAAATCACAGACCTCAGACACCAATCACGGGGCCCTGACTCCAATCACTGGGCCCTGACATCAAGCACAGGAACCTGACCCCAATCACAGACATTATACCCCAATCACAAACCCCAGAAACCAAAAACAGACGCCAACCCCAATCACATACCCCAGACCCCAATCACAGACCCTTGACACCAATCACAGATTTCAGACTCCAATCACAGGGCCCAGACCCCAATCACTGGGTTCTGATTCCAATCACTGGGCCCTGACCCCAATCACAGACCCCAGACCCCAATCACTGGGCCCAGACCCCAATCACAGGGCCCTGACCCCAATCACAGACCCTTGACCCCAATCACAGGGCCCAGTCCCCAATCACAGGGCCCTTACCCCAATCACTGAACCCAGACCCCAATCACAGACCCCTGAGCCCAAGCACTGGGCCCTGACCCCAATCACTGGGCCCAGACCCCAATCACTGGGCCCAGACCCCAATCACCGGGCCCTGACCCCAATCACTGGGCCCTGACCGCCATCACTGGGCCCTGACCCCAATCACAGACCCCAGACCCCAATCACAGACCCCAGATTTCAATCACTGGGCCCTGACTCCAATCACAGACCCCAGACCCCAATCACTGGGCCCTGACCCCAATCACTGTGCCCAGACCCCAATCACTGGGCCCAGACTCCAATCACAGACACCAGACCAAAATCACAGACGCCAGACTCCAATCACAGTGCCCAGACACCAAACACAGACCCCAGACTTCAATTACTGGGCCCTGACCCCAATCACAGACCCCAGACCCCAATCACTGGGCCCTGACCCCAATCACTGTGCCCAGACCCCAATCACTGGGCCCAGACTCCAATCACAGACACCAGACCAAAATCACAGACCTCAGACCCCAATCACTGGGCCCTGACTCCAATCACTGGGCCCTGGCACCAATCACAGGAACCTGACCCCAATCACAGACATTATACCCCAATCACAAACCCCAGAAACCAAAAACAGACCCCAACCCCAATCACATACCCCAGACCCCAATCACAGACCCTTGACCCCAATCACATACCCCAGACCCCAATCACAGACCCTTGACCCCAATCACAGGCCCCAGAACCCAATCACAGACCCCAGACCCCAATCACAGACCCCAGACCCAATCACTGGGCCCAGACCCCATTCACACACCCCAGACCCCAATCACAGACCGCAGACCCCAATCACAGACCCCAGACCACAATCACAGGGCTCAGAACCCAATCACAGACCCCAACTTCAATCACAGACCCCAGACCCCAATCACAGACCGCAAAACCCAATCACAGACCCCTGACAACAAACAATGGGCCCAGACCCCAATCACAGACCCCAGACTACAATCAAAGACCGCAGACCGCAATCACAGACCCCAGACCCCAATCACAGACCCCAGACTCCACTCAAAGATCCCAGACCCCAATCACAGACCCCAGACCCCAATCACTGGGTACAGACCCCAATCACAGACCCCAGACCCCAATCAAAGACCCCAGACCCCAATCACAGTCCCCAGACCACAATCACAGACCCCAGACCCCAATCACAGACCCCAGACCTCAATCACTGGGCACTGACCACAATCACTGGGCCCTGACCCCAATCACAGGGCCCTGACCCCAATCACAGACCCCAGAACTCAATCACAGACACCAGACCCCAATCACAGGGCCCAGACACCAATCACTGGGCCCTTATCACAATCACTGGGCCCTGACCTCAATCACAGACCCCAGACCCCAATCACTGGGCCCAGACCCCAATCACAGGGCCCTGACCCCAATCACAGAGCCCTGACGCCAATCACAGGGCCCAGACCCCAATCACAGGGCCCTAACCCCAATCACAGACACCTGACCCCAATCACAGGCCCGTGACCCCAATCACTGGGCCCTGACCCCAATCACTGGGCCCAGACCCCAATCACCGGGCCCTGACCCCAATCACAGACCCCAGACCCCAATCACAGTCCCCTGACCCCAATCACTGGGCCCAGACCCAAATCACTGGGCCCAAACCCCAATCACTGAGCCCAGACCCCAATCACAGACCCCAGACACCAATCAGAGACCCCACATCTCAAACACTGGGCCCTCACCACAAACATGGGGCTCAGATCCCAATCACTGGGCCCTGACCCCATTCACTGGGCCCTGAACCCAATCACTGGGCCCTGACACCAATCACTGGGCCCTGACCCAAATCACTGGGCCCTGACGTCAATCACAGACCCCAGACCCCAATCACAGACCCCAGACCCCAATCACTGGGCCCTGACCCCAATCACAGACCCCAGACCCCAATCACTGGGCCCTGACCCCAATCACTGGGCCCAGACCTCAATCAGGGACCCCAGACCCCAATCACAGATGCCTGACACATATCACAGTGCCCAGACACCAAACACAGACCGCAGACGCCAATCACTGGGCCCAGACCACAATCACAGACCCCAGACCCAATCACAGACCCCAGACCCCAATCACAGACCCCAGACCCCAATCACAGACCCCAGACCCCAATCACTGGGCCGTGAACCCAATCACTGGGCCCTGACCCCAATCCCAGACCCCAGACCCCAATCACAGGACCCAGACCCCAATCACAGACCCCAGACCCCAATCACTGGGCCCTGACCCCAATCACAGGCCCCTGACCCCAATCTCTGGGCCCTGACCCCAATCACTGGGCCCAGACGCCAATCACCGGGCCCTGACCCCAATCACTGGGCCCTGACCCCAATCACTGGTCCCTGACACCAATCACAGACCCCAGACCCCAATCATAGACCCCTTACCCCAATCACTGTGCCCTGACACCAAACACGGTGCAAAACCCCAATCACTGGGCCCTGACTCCAATAACTGGGCTATGACACCAATCACTGGGCCCTGACCCAAATGATTGGGCTCTGACCCCAATCGCAGACCCCAGACCCCAATCACAGACCCCTGAACCCAATCACTGGGCCCTGACCCCAATCAATGGGCCCAGATCCCAATCACTGGGACCAGACCCCAATCACCGGGCCCTGACACCAATCACTGGGCCCTGACCCAAATCACTGTGCCCAGACCCCAATCACTGGACCCAGACACCAATCACAGGGCACTGACCCCTATCACTGGGCCCTGACACCAATCACTGGGACCTGACCCCAATCACAGGGCCCTGACCCCAATCACAGACCCCTGACCACAATCACAGATCCCTGACCACAATCACTGAGCCCTGACCACAATCACGGGGCCCAGACCCCAATCACAGACCCCAGACCACAATCACAGACCCCAGACACCAATCACTGGGCCCTGACCCCAGTCACAGGGCCCTGACGCCAATCACAGACCCCAGACCCCAATCACAGACCCTAGACCCCAATCACAAATCCCAGACCCCAATCACAGCCCCTTGACCCCAATCACAGGCCCCAGACCCCAATCACAGAACCTTGACCCCAATCACAGGCCCCAGACCCCAATCACAGACCCCAGACCCCAATCACAGACCCCAGACACCAATCACTGGGCCCAGACCCCATTCACAGACTCCAGACCCCAATCACAGACCGCAGACCCCAATCACAAACCCCAGACCCCAGACCCCAATCACAGACCTCAGACACCAATCACAGACTCCTGACACCAATCACAGACACCTGACACCAATCACAGACCCCAGTCCACAATCAATGGGCCCAGACCTCAATCACAGACCCAACACTTCAATCAAAGACCGCAGACCCCAATCACAGACCACAGACCCCAATCACAGATCCCAGACCACAATCACAGATCCCAGATACCAATCACTGGGCACTGACCCGAATAACGGACCCCAGACCCCAATCATAGACCCCAGACCCCAATCATAGACCACAGACCCCAATCACAGACCCCAGACCTCAATCACAGACCCCAGACCCCAATCACAGGGCCCAGACCCCAATCACTGGGCCCTTATCACAATCACTGGGCCCTGACCCGAATCACAGAGCCCAGACCCCAATCACTGGGCCCATACCCCAATCACAGGGCCCTGATCCCAATCACAGAGCCCTGACCCCAATCACAGGGCCCTAACCCCAATCACAGACCCCTGACCCCAATCACAGGCCTGTGACCCCAATCACTGGGCCCTGACCCCAATCACTGGGCCCAGACCCCAATCACCCGGCCCTGACCCCAATCACAGACACCAGACCCCAATCACAGTCCCCTGACCCCAATCACTGGGCCCTGACCCCAATCACTGGGCCCAAACCCCAATCACTGGGCCCAGACCCCAATCACAGACCCCAGACACCAATCAGAGACACCACATCTCAAACACTGGGCCCTGACCACAAACATGGGGCCCAGACCCCAATCACTGGGCCCTGACCCCAATCACTGGGCCCTGAACCCAATCACTGGGCCCTGACACCAATCACAGGGCCCTGACCCAAATCTCTGGGCCCTGACCCCAATCACATACCCCAGACCCCAATCACAGACCTCAGACCCCAATCACTGGGCCCTGACCCCAATCACAGACCCCAGACCCCAATCACTGGGCCCTGACACCAATCACTGGGCCCAGACACCAATCAGAGACCCCAGACCTCAATCACAGACGCCAGACCCCAATCACAGACCTCAGACCCCAATCACAGACCCCAGACTGTAATCACAGATACCAGACCACAAACCCAGACCCCAGGCCCCAATCACAGACCGCAGACCCCAATCACAGACCCCTGACCCCAATCACAGACCCCAGACCACAATCACATACCCCAGACCCCAATCACAGACCTCAGACCCCAATCACAGACCCCAGACTGTAATCACAGATACCAGACCACAAACCCAGACCCCAGGCCCCAATCACAGACCGCAGACCCCAATCACAGACCCCTGACCCCAATCACAGACCCCAGACCACAATCACAGACTCCAGACACCAATCACAGACCCCAGACCCAATCACAGACCCCAGACCCTAATCACAGACCCCAGACCCCAATCACTGGGCGCTGACCTCAATCACTGGGCCCTGACCCCAATCCCAGACCCCAGACCCCAATCACTGGGCCCAGACCCCAATCACAGGGCCCTGACCCCAATCACAGAACCTTGACCCCAATCACAGACCCCGACCCCAATCACAGGGCCCAGACTCCAATCACAGGGCCCTGACCCCAATCACAGACCCCTGACTCCAATCACAGGCCCCTCACCCCAATCACTGGGCCCTGACCTCAATCACTGGGCCCAGACCCCAATCACCAGGCCCTAAGCCCAATCACTGGGCCCTGACCCCAATCACTGCGCCCTGATCCCAATAACTGGGCCCTGACCCAAATCACTAGGCCCTAACCCCAATCGCAGACGCAGACCCCAATCACAGACCCCAGACCCCAATCACAGACCCCAGACCCCAATCACAGACCCCACACCCAATCACAGACCCAGACCCCAATTACAGACCCCAGACCCCAATCACAGGCCCCAGACCACAATCACAGACCCCAGATCCAATCACAGACCCCACACCCCAATCACTGCGCCCAGACCCCATTCACAGACCCCAGACCCCAATCACAGACCGCAGACTCCAATCACAGATCCCAGACCCCAATTACAGGGCTCAGAAGCCAATAACAGACCCCAGATCTCAATCACAGATCCCAGACGCCAATCACAGACCCCAGACCCCAATCACAGACCCCAGACACCAATCACAGACCTCAGACACCAATCTCTGGGCCCAGACCCCAATCACAGACCCCAGATCTCAATCATAGAAGGCAGACCTCAATCACAGACGCAAGAACACAATCACAGACCCCAGACCCTAATCACAGACCCCAGACCCCAATCATTGGGCACTGACCCCAATCACAGACCCCAGACCCCAATCACAGACCCCAGACCCCAATCACAGACCCCAAGACCCCAATCACAGACCCAGACCCCAATCACAGACCCCAGACCCCAATCACAGGCCCCAGACCCCAATCACAGACCCCAGACCCCAATCACAGACCCCAGACCCGAATCATTGGGCCCAGACCCCATTCACAGACCCCAGACCACAATCGCAGACCCCAGACCCCAATCACAGACCTCAGACTCCAATCACAGACCCCTGACACCAATCACAGACCCCTGACACCAATCACAAACCCCAGACCCCAATCAATGGGCCCAGACCCCAATCACAGACCCCAGTCTTCAATCAAAGACCGCAGACCCCAATCACAGACCCCAGACCCCAATCACAGACGCCAGACCCCAATCACAGATCCCAGACCCCAATCACAGACCCCAGACCCCAATCACTGGGCCCTGACCCCAATCACAGACCCCAGACCCTAATCACAGACCTCAGACCCCAACCACAGACTCCAGACTCTAATCACAGATACCAGACCCCAAACTCAGACCCCAGACCCCAATCACAGACCCCAGACCCCAATCACAGACCACTGACCCCAATCACAGGCCCCAGACCCCAATCACAGACTCCAGACCCTAATCACAGACCTCAGACCCCAATCACAGACCCCAGACCCTAATCACAGACCCCAGACCCCAATCACTGGGCCCTGACCCCAATCACTGGGCCCTGACCTCAATCCCAGACACCAGACCCCAATCACTGAGTCCAGACCCCAATCACAGGGCCCTGACCCCAATCACAGAAACTTCACCCCAATCAAAGACCCCGACCCCAATCACAGGGCCCAGACCCCAATCACAGGGCCCTGACCCCAATCACAGACCCCTGACCACAATCAGCGGGCCCTGACCCCAATCACTGGGCCCTGACCCCAATCACTGGGCCCAGACCCCAATCACCGGGCCCTGACCCCAATCACTGGGCCCTGACCCCAGTCATTGGTTCCTGACCCAAAACACAGATCCCAGACCGCAATCATAGACCCCTCACCCCAATCACTGGGCCCTGACCCCAAACACGGGGCACAGACCCCAATCACTGGGCCCTGACCCCAATCACTGGGCCCTGACACCAATCACTGGCCCCTGACCCAATCACTGGGCCCTGACCCAAATCACTGGGCCCTGACCACAATCGCAGACCCAGACCCCAATCACAGACCCCAGACCCCAATCACAGACCCCAGACCCCAATCACAGACCCCACACCCAATCATAGACCCAGACCCCAATCACAGACCCCAGACCACAATCACAGACGCCAGATCCAATCACAGACCCCAGACCCCAATCACTGCGCCCAGACCTCATTCACAGACCCCAGACTCCAATCACAGACCCCAGACCCCAATCACAGACCCCAGACCCCAATCACAGACCCCAGACCACAATCACAGGCCCCAGACCCCAATCACAGACCCCAGACACCAATCACAGATCCCAGACGCCAATCACTGGGCCAAGACCACAATCACAGACCCCAGACCTCAATCACAGACCCCAGACCGCGATGACAGGACTCAGAATCCAATCACAGACCCCCAACCTCAATCACAGATCCCAGACGCCAATCACAGACACCAGACCCCAATCACAGACCCCAGACACCAATCACAGACCCCAGACCCCAATCACAGACCCCAGACCCCAATCACTGGGCCCAGACACCAATCACAGACCCCAGACTCCAATCACAGACCCAACAACCCAATCACAGACCCCAGACCCCAATCACAGACCCCAGACCCCAATCACAGACCCCAGACCCCAATCACTGGGCACTGACCCCAATCACAGACCCCAGATCCCAATCAGAGACCCCACACCCCAATCACAGACCCCAGACCCCAATCACAGATCCCAGACCCCAATCACAGACCCCAGACCCCAATCACAGACCCCAGACCTCAATCACAGACCCCAGACCCCAATCACAGATCCCAGACACCAATCACTGGGCCCTGACCTCAATCACTGGGCCCTGACACCAATCACAGGGCCCGGACACCAATCACAGATCCCAGACACCAATCACATGGCCCAGACCCCAATCACTGGGCCCTTATCCCAATCACTGGGCCCTGACCCCAATCACAGACCCCAGAACCCAATCACTGTGCCCAGTCGCCAATCACAGGGCCCTGACACCAATTACAGACCCCTGACCCCAATCACAGGGCCCAGACCCCAATCACAGGGCCCTGACCCCAATCACAGACCGCTGACCCCAATCACTGTGCCCAGTCGCCAATCACAGGGCCCTGACACAAATTACAGACCCCTGACCCCAATCACAGGGCCCAGACCCCAATCACAGGGCCCTGACCCCAATCACAGACCCCAGACCACAATCACAGACCCCAGACTCAAATCACAGACCCCTGACACCAATCACAGACCCCAGACCCCAATCACAGACCCCAGACCCCAATCGCAGACCCCAGACCACAATCACAGACCCCAGACCCCAATCACAGGGCACTGACCCCAATCATAGACCCCAGACCCCTATCACAGACCCCAGACCCCAATCACAGACCCTAGACCCCAATCACAGACCCCAGACACCAATCACAGACCCCAGACCCCAATCACAGATCCCAGACACCAATCACTGGGCCCTGACCCCAATCACTGGGCCCTGACCCCAATCACAGGGCCCTGACCCCAATCACAGACCCCAGTACTCAATCACAGACCAATGACCCCAATCACAGATCCCAGACACCAATCACTGGGCCCTGACCCCAATCACTGGGCCCTGACCCCAATCACAGGGTACTGACCCCAATCACAGTCCCCAGACCCCAATGACAGACCCCACACCCCAATCACTGGGTCCTGACCCCAAACACGGGGCACAGACCCCAATCACTGGGCCCTGACACCAATCACTGGGCCCTGACACCAATCACTGGGCCCTGACCCAAATCTCTGGGCCCTGACCCCAATCACGGACCCCAGACCCCAATAACAGACACTAGACCCCAATCACTGGACCCAGACCGCAATCACTGGGCCCAGACCCCAATCACTGGGCACAGATCCCAATCACCGGGCCCAGACCCCAATTCCTGGGCCCTGAGCCCAATCACTGGGCCCAGACCCCAATCAATAGACCCTGACACCAATCACAGGGCCCTGACCCCAATCACTGGGCCCAGACCCAAATCACTGGGCCCAAACCCCAATCACTGAGCCCAGACCCCAATCACAGACCCCAGACACCAATCAGAGACCCCACATCTCAAACACTGGGCCCTCACTCAAACATGGGGCCCAGATCCCAATCACTGGGCCCTGACCCCATTCACTGGGCCCTGAACCCAATCACTGGGTCCTGACACCAATCACTGGGCCCTGACCCAAATCACTGGGCCCTGACGTCAATCACAGACCCCAGACACCAATCACAGACCCCAGACCCCAATCACTGGGCCCTGACCCCAATCACAGACCCCAGACCCCAATCACTGGGCCCTGACCCCAATCCCTGGGCCCAGACCTCAATCAGGGACCCCAGACCCCAATCACAGATGCCTGACACATATCACAGTGCCCAGACACCAAACACAGACCGCAGACGCCAATCACTGGGCCCAGACCACAATCACAGACCCCAGACCCAATCACAGACCCCAGACCCCAATCACAGACCCCAGACCCCAATCACAGACCCCAGACCCCAAACACTGGGCCCTGACCCAAATCACTGGGCCCTGACCCCAATCCCAGACCCCAGACCCCAATCACTGGACCCAGACCCCAATCACAGGGCCCTGACACCAATCACACACCGCTGGCCCCAATCACAGGCCCCTGACCCCAATCTCTGGGCCCTGACCCCAATCACTGGGCTCAGACGCCAATCACCGGGCCCTGACCCCAATCACTGGGCCCTGACCCCAATCACTGGTCCCTGACACCAATCACAGATCCCAGACCCCAATCATAGACCGCTTACCCCAATCACTGTGCCCTGACACCAAACACGGGGCACAGACCCCAATCACTGGGCCCTGACTCCAATAACTGGGCTATGACACCAAACACTGAGCCCTGACCCAAATGAATGGGCTCTGACCCCAATCGCAGACCCCAGACCCCAATCACAGACCCTGAACCCAATCACTGGGCCCTGACCCCAATCAATGGGCCCAGACCCCAATCACTGGGACCAGACCCCAATCACCGGGCCCTGACACCAATCACTGGGCCCTGACCCAAATCACTGCGCCCAGACCCCAATCACTGGACCCAGACACCAATCACAGGGCACTGACCCCTATCACTGGGCCCTGACACCAATCACTGGGACCTGACTCCAATCAAAGGGCCCTGACCCCAATCACAGACCCCTGACCACAATCACAGATCCCTGACCACAATCACTGAGCCCTGACCACAATCACGGGGCCCAGACCCCAATCACAGACCCCAGACCACAATCACAGACCCCAGACACCAATCACTGGGCCCTGACCCCAGTCACAGGGCCCTGACGCCAATCACAGACCCCAGACCCCAATCACAGACCCTAGACCCCAATCACAAATCCCAGACCCCAATCACAGCCCCTTGACCCCAATCACAGGCCCCAGACCCCAATCACAGAACCTTGACCCCAATCACAGGCCCCAGACCCCAATCACAGACCCCAGACCCCAATCACAGACCCCAGACACCAATCACTGGGCCCAGACCCCATTCACAGACTCCAGACCCCAATCACAGACCGCAGACCCCAATCACAAACCCCAGACCCCAGACCCCAATCACAGACCTCAGACACCAATCACAGACCCCTGACACCAATCACAGACACCTGACACCAATCACAGACCCCAGTCCACAATCAATGGGCCCAGACCTCAATCACAGACCCAAGACTTCAATCAAAGACCGCAGACCCCAATCACAGACCACAGACCCCAATCACAGATCCCAGACCACAATCACAGATCCCAGATCCCAATCACTGGGCACTGACCCGAATAACGGACCCCAGACCCCAATCATAGACCCCAGACCCCAATCATAGACCACAGACCCCAATCACAGACCCCAGACCTCAATCACAGACCCCAGACCCCAATTACAGGGCCCAGACCCCAATCACTGGGCCCTTATCACAATCACTGGGCCCTGACCCCAATCACAGAGCCCAGACCCCAATCACTGGGCCCATACCCCAATCACAGGGCCCTGATCCCATTCACAGAGCCCTGACCCCAATCACAGGGCCCTAACCCCAATCACAGACCCCTGACCCCAATCACAGGCCTGTGACCCCAATCACTGGGCCCTGACCCCAATCACTGGGCCCAGACTCCAATCACCGGGCCCTGACCCCAATCACAGACCCCAGACCCCAATCACAGTCCCCTGACCCCAATCACTGGGCCCTGACCCCAATCACTGGGCCCAAACCCCAATCACTGGGCCCAGACCCCAATCACAGACCCCAGACACCAATCAGAGACACCACATCTCAAACACTGGGCCCTGACCACAAACATGGGGCCCAGACCCCAATCACTGGGCCCTGACCCCAATCACTGGGCCCTGAACACAATCACTGGGCCCTGACACCAATCACTGGGCCCTGACCCAAATCACTGGGCCCTGACCCCAATCACATACCCCAGACCCCAATCACAGACCCCAGACCCCAATCACTGGGCCCTGACCCCAATCACAGACCCCAGACCCCAATCACTGGGCCCTGACACCAATCACTGGGCCCAGACACCAATCAGAGACCCCAGACCCCAATCACAGACGCCAGACCCCAATCACAGAGCCCAGACACCAAACACAGACCCCAGACACCAATCACTGGGCCCAGACCCCAATCACAGACCCCTGACCCCAATCACTGGGCCCTGACCCCAATCACTGGGCCCAGACCCCAATCACTGGGCCCTGACCCCAATCACATACCCCAGACCCCAATCACAGACCTCAGACCCCAATCACAGACCCCAGACTGTAATCACAGATACCAGACCACAAACTCAGACCCCAGGCCCCAATCACAGACCGCAGACCCCAATCACAGACCCCTGACCCCAATCACAGACCCCAGACAACAATCACAGACTCCAGACCCCAATCACAGACCCCAGACCCAATCACAGACCCCAGACCCTAATCACAGACCCCAGACCCCAATCACTGGGCGCTGACCTCAATCACTGGGCCCTGACCCCAATCCCAGACCCCAGACCCCAATCACTGGGCCCAGACCCCAATCACAGGGCCCTGACCCCAATCACAGAACCTTGACCCCAATCACAGACCCCGACCCCAATCACAGGGCCCAGACTCCAATCACAGGGCCCTGACCCCAATCACAGACCCCTGACTCCAATCACAGGCCCCTCACCCCAATCACTGGGCCCTGACCTCAATCACTGGGCCCAGACGCCAATCACCAGGCCCTGACCCCAATCACTGGGCCCTGACCCCAATCACTGGGCCCTGATCCCAATAACTGGGCCCTGACCCAAATCACTGGCCCTAAACCCAATCGCAGACGCAGACCCCAATCACAGACCCCAGACCCCAATCACAGACCCCAGACCCCAATCACAGACCCCACACCCAATCACAGACCCAGACCTCAATTACAGACGCCAGACAGCAATCACAGGCCCCAGACCACAATCACAGACCCCAGATCCAATCACAGACCCCACACCCCAATCACTGCGCCCAGACCCCATTTACAGACCCCAGACCCCAATCACAGACCGCAGACTCCAATCACAGATCCCAGACCCCAATTACAGGGCTCAGAAGCCAATAACAGACCCCAGACCTCAATCACAGATCCCAGACGCCAATCACAGACCCCAGACCCCAATCACAGACCCCAGACACCAATCACAGACCTCAGACACCAATCTCTGGGCCCAGACCCCAATCACAGACCCCAGACCTCAATCATAGAACGCAGACCTCAATCACAGACCCAAGAACACAATCACAGACCCCAGACCCCAATCACAGACCCCAGAACCCAATCACTGGGCACTGACCCCAATCACATACCCCAGACCCCAATCACAGACCCCAGACCCCAATCACAGACCCCAGACCCCAATCACAGACCCCAGACCCCAATCACAGACCCCAGACCCCAATCACAGGCCCCAGACCCCAATCACAGACCCCAGACCCCAATCACAGACCCCAGACCCGAATCATTGGGCCCAGACCCCATTCACAGACCCCAGACCACAATCGCAGACCGCAGACCCCAATCACAGACCTCAGACTCCAATCACAGACCCCTGACACCAATCACAGACCCCTGACACCAATCACAAACCCCAGACCCCAATCAATGGGCCCAGACCCCAATCACAGACCCCAGACTTCAATCAAAGACCGCAGACCCCAATCACAGACCCCAGACCCCAATCACAGACGCCAGACCCCAATCACAGATCCCAGACCCCAATCACAGACCCCAGACCCCAATCACTGGGCCCTGACCCCAATCACAGACCCCAGACCCTAATCACAGACCTCAGACCCCAACCACAGACTCCAGACTCTAATCACAGATACCAGACCCCAAACTCAGACCCCAGACCCCAATCACAGACCCCAGACCCCAATCACAGACCACTGACCCCAATCACAGACCCCAGACCCCAATCACAGACTCCAGACCCTAGTCACAGACCTCAGACCCCAATCACAGACCACAGACCCTAATCACAGACCCCAGACCCCAATCACTGGGCCCTGACCCGAATCACTGGGCCCTGACCTCAATCCCAGACACCAGACCCCAATCATTGAGTCCAGACCCCAATCACAGGGCCCTGACCCCAATCACAGAACCTTCACCCCAATCAAAGACCCCGAACCCCAATCACAGGGCCCAGACCCCAATCACAGGGCCCTGACTCCAATCACAGATCCCTGACCACAATCACCGGGCCCTGACCCCAATCACTGGGCCCTGACCCCAATCACTGGGCCCAGACCCCAATCACCGGGCCCTGACCCCAATCACTGGGCCCTGACCCCAGTCATTGGTCCCTGACCCAAATCACAGACCCCAGACCGCAATCATAGACCCCTCACCCCAATCACTGGGCCCTGACCCCAAACACGGGGCACAGACCCCAATCACTGGGCCCTGACCCCAATCACTGGGCCCTGACCCCAATCACTGGCCCCTGACCCAATCACTGGGCCCTGACCCAAATCACTGTGCCCTGACCCCAATCGCAGACCCAGACCCCAATCACAGACCCCAGACCCCAATCACAGACCCCAGACCCCAATCACAGACCCCACACCCAATCACATACCCAGACCCAAATCACAGACCCCAGACCCCAATCACAGGCCCCAGACCACAATCACAGACGCCAGATCGAATCACAGACCCCAGACACCAATCACTGCGCCCAGACCTCATTCACAGACCCCAGACTCCAATCACAGACCCCAGACCCCAATCACAGACCCCAGACCCCAATCACAGACCCCAGACCACAATCACAGGCCCCAGACCCCAATCACAGACCCCAGACACCAATCACAGACCCCAGACGCCAATCACTGGGCCAAGACCACAATCACAGACCCCAGACCTCAATCACAGACCCCAGACCGCGATGACAGGGCTCAGAATCCAATCACAGACCCCCAACCTCAATCACAGATCCCTGACGCCAATCACAGACACCAGACCCCAATCACAGACCCCAGACACCAATCACAGACCCCAGACCCCAATCACAGACCCCAGACCCCAATCACTGGGCCCAGACCCCAATCACAGACCCCAGACTCCAATCACAGACCCAACAACCCAATCACAGACCCCAGACCCCAATCACAGACCCCAGACCCCAATCACAGACCCCAGACCCCAATCACTGGGCACTGACCCCAATCACAGACCCCAGACCCCAATCAGAGACCCCACACCCCAATCACAGACCCCAGACCCCAATCACAGATCCCAGACCCCAATCACAGACCCCAGACACCAATCACAGACCCCAGACCTCAATCACAGACCCCAGACCCCAATCACAGATCCCAGACACCAATCACTGGGCCCTGACCTCAATCACTGGGCCCTGACACCAATCACAGGGCCCGGACTCCAATCACAGATCCCAGACACCAATCACATGGCCCAGACCCCAATCAATGGGCCCTTATCCCAATCACTGGGCCCTGACACCAATCACAGACCCCAGACCCCAATCACTGTGCCCAGTCGCCAATCACAGGGCCCTGACACCAATTACAGACCCCTGACCCCAATCACAGGGCCCAGACCCCAATCACAGGGCCCTGACCACAATCACAGACCGCTGACCCCAATCACTGGGCCCTGACCCCAATCACTGGGCCCTGACCCCAATCACTGGCCCCTGACCCAATCACTGGGCCCTGACCCAAATCACTGTGCCCTGACCCCAATCGCAGACCCAGACCCCAATCACAGACCCCAGACCCCAATCACAGACCCCAGACCCCAATCACAGACCCCACACCCAATCACATACCCAGACCCAAATCACAGACCCCAGACCCCAATCACAGGCCCCAGACCACAATCACAGACGCCAGATCGAATCACAGACCCCAGACACCAATCACTGCGCCCAGACCTCATTCACAGACCCCAGACTCCAATCACAGACCCCAGACCCCAATCACAGACCCCAGACCCCAATCACAGACCCCAGACCACAATCACAGGCCCCAGACCCCAATCACAGACCCCAGACACCAATCACAGACCCCAGACGCCAATCACTGGGCCAAGACCACAATCACAGACCCCAGACCTCAATCACAGACCCCAGACCGCGATGACAGGGCTCAGAATCCCATCACAGACCCCCAACCTCAATCACAGATCCCTGACGCCAATCACAGACACCAGACCCCAATCACAGACCCCAGACACCAATCACAGACCCCAGACCCCAATCACAGACCCCAGACCCCAATCACTGGGCCCAGACCCCAATCACAGACCCCAAACTCCAATGACAGACCCAACAACCCAATCACAGACCCCAGACCCCAATCACAGACCCCAGACCCCAATCACAGACCCCAGACCCCAATCACTGGGCACTGACCCCAATCACAGACCCCAGACCCCAATCAGAGACCCCACACCCCAATCACAGACCCCAGACCCCAATCACAGATCCCAGACCCCAATCACAGACCCCAGACACCAATCACAGACCCCAGACCTCAATCACAGACCCCAGACCCCAATCACAGATCCCAGACACCAATCACTGGGCCCTGACCTCAATCACTGGGCCCTGACACCAATCACAGGGCCCGGACTCCAATCACAGATCCCAGACACCAATCACATGGCCCAGACCCCAATCACTGGGCCCTTATCCCAATCACTGGGCCCTGACACCAATCACAGACCCCAGACCCCAATCACTGTGCCCAGTCGCCAATCACAGGGCCCTGACACCAATTACAGACCCCTGACCCCAATCACAGGGCCCAGACCCCAATCACAGGGCCCTGACCACAATCACAGACCGCTGACCCCAATCACTGTGCCCAGTCGACAATCACAGGGCCCTGACACCAATTACAGACCCCTGACCCCAATCACTGGGCCAAGACCACAATCACAGACCCCAGACCACAATCACAGGCCCCCAACCTCAATCACAGATCCCTGACGCCAATCACAGACACCAGAACCCAATCACAGTCCCCAGATACCAATCACAGACCCCAGACCCCAATCACAGACCCCGACCCCAATCACAGGGCCCAGACTCCAATCACAGGGCCTTGACCCCAATCACAGACCCCTGACTCCAATCACAGGCCCCTCACCCCATTCACTGGGCCCTGACCTCAATCATCCTGCCCAGACGCCAATCACCAGGCCCTGACCCCAATTACTGGGCCCTGACCCCAATCACTGGGCCCTGATCCCAATAACTGGGCCCTGACCCAAATCACTGGCCCTAAACCCAATCGCAGACGCAGACCCCAATCACAGACCCCAGACCCCAATCACAGACCCCAGACCCCAATCACAGACCCCACACCCAATCACAGACCCAGACCTCAATTACAGACGCCAGACCCCAATCACAGGCCCCAGACCACAATCACAGACCCCAGATCCAATCACAGACCCCACACCCCAATCACTGCGCCCAGACCCCATTTACAGACCCCAGACCCCAATCACAGACCGCAGACTCCAATCACAGATCCCAGACCCCAATTACAGGGCTCAGAAGCCAATAACAGACCCCAGACCTCAATCACAGATCCCAGACGCCAATCACAGACCCCAGACCCCAATCACAGACCCCAGACACCAATCACAGACCTCAGACACCAATCTCTGGGCCCAGACCCCAATCACAGACCCCAGACCTCAATCATAGAACGCAGACCTCAATCACAGACCCAAGAACACAATCACAGACCCCAGACCCCAATCACAGACCCCAGAACCAATCACTGGGCACTGACCCCAATCACATACCCCAGACCCCAATCACAGACCCCAGACCCCAATCACAGACCCCAGACCCCAATCACAGACCCCAGACCCCAATCACAGACCCCAGACCCCAATCATAGGCCCCAGACCCCAATCACAGACCCCAGACCCCAATCACAGACCCCAGACCCGAATCATTGGGCCCAGACCCCATTCACAGACCCCAGACCACAATCGCAGACCGCAGACCCCAATCACAGACCTCAGACTCCAATCACAGACCCCTGACACCAATCACAGACCCCTGACACCAATCACAAACCCCAGACCCCAATCAATGGGCCCAGACCCCAATCACAGACCCCAGACTTCAATCAAAGACCGCAGACCCCAATCACAGACCCCAGACCCCAATCACAGACGCCAGACCCCAATCACAGATCCCAGACCCCAATCACAGACCCCAGACCCCAATCACTGGGCCCTGACCCCAATCACAGACCCCAGACCCTAATCACAGACCTCAGACCCCAACCACAGACTCCAGACTCTAATCACAGATACCAGACCCCAAACTCAGACCCCAGACCCCAATCACAGACCCCAGACCCCAATCACAGACCACTGACCCCAATCACAGACCCCAGACCCCAATCACAGACTCCAGACCCTAGTCACAGACCTCAGACCCCAATCACAGACCACAGACCCTAATCACAGACCCCAGACCCCAATCACTGGGCCCTGACCCCAATCACTGGGCCCTGACCTCAATCCCAGACACCAGACCCCAATCACTGAGTCCAGACCCCAATCACAGGGCCCTGACCCCAATCACAGAACCTTCACCCCAATCAAAGACCCCGAACCCCAATCACAGGGCCCAGACCCCAATCACAGGGCCCTGACTCCAATCACAGATCCCTGACCACAATCACCGGGCCCTGACCCCAATCACTGGGCCCTGACCCCAATCACTGGGCCCAGACCCCAATCACCGGGCCCTGACCCCAATCACTGGGCCCTGACCCCAGTCATTGGTCCCTGACCCAAATCACAGACCCCAGACCGCAATCATAGACCCCTCACCCCAATCACTGGGCCCTGACCCCAAACACGGGGCACAGACCCCAATCACTGGGCCCTGACCCCAATCACTGGGCCCTGACCCCAATCACTGGCCCCTGACCCAATCACTGGGCCCTGACCCAAATCACTGTGCCCTGACCCCAATCGCAGACCCAGACCCCAATCACAGACCCCAGACCCCAATCACAGACCCCAGACCCCAATCACAGACCCCACACCCAATCACATACCCAGACCCAAATCACAGACCCCAGACCCCAATCACAGGCCCCAGACCACAATCACAGACGCCAGATCGAATCACAGACCCCAGACACCAATCACTGCGCCCAGACCTCATTCACAGACCCCAGACTCCAATCACAGACCCCAGACCCCAATCACAGACCCCAGACCCCAATCACAGACCCCAGACCACAATCACAGGCCCCAGACCCCAATCACAGACCCCAGACACCAATCACAGACCCCAGACGCCAATCACTGGGCCAAGACCACAATCACAGACCCCAGACCTCAATCACAGACCCCAGACCGCGATGACAGGGCTCAGAATCCAATCACAGACCCCCAACCTCAATCACAGATCCCTGACGCCAATCACAGACACCAGACCCCAATCACAGACCCCAGACACCAATCACAGACCCCAGACCCCAATCACAGACCCCAGACCCCAATCACTGGGCCCAGACCCCAATCACAGACCCCAGACTCCAATGACAGACCCAACAACCCAATCACAGACCCCAGACCCCAATCACAGACCCCAGACCCCAATCACAGACCCCAGACCCCAATCACTGGGCACTGACCCCAATCACAGACCCCAGACCCCAATCAGAGACCCCACACCCCAATCACAGACCCCAGACCCCAATCACAGATCCCAGACCCCAATCACAGACCCCAGACACCAATCACAGACCCCAGACCTCAATCACAGACCCCAGACCCCAATCACAGATCCCAGACACCAATCACTGGGCCCTGACCTCAATCACTGGGCCCTGACACCAATCACAGGGCCCGGACTCCAATCACAGATCCCAGACACCAATCACATGGCCCAGACCCCAATCACTGGGCCCTTATCCCAATCACTGGGCCCTGACACCAATCACAGACCCCAGACCCCAATCACTGTGCCCAGTCGCCAATCACAGGGCCCTGACACCAATTACAGACCCCTGACCCCAATCACAGGGCCCAGACCCCAATCACAGGGCCCTGACCACAATCACAGACCGCTGACCCCAATCACTGTGCCCAGTCGACAATCACAGGGCCCTGACACCAATTACAGACCCCTGACCCCAATCACAGGGCCCAGACCCCAATCACAGGGCCCTGACCCCAATCACAGACCCCAGACCACAATCACAGACCCCAGACCCAAATCACAGACCCCTGACACCAATCACAGACCCCAGACTCCAATCACAGACCCCAGACCCCAATCACAGACCCCAGACCACAATCACAGACCCCAGACCCCAATCACAGGGCACTGACCCCAATCATAGACCCCAGATCCCTATCACAGACCCCAGACCCCAATCACATACCCTAGACACCAATCACAGACCCCAGACACCAATCACAGACCCCAGACCCCAATCACAGATCCCAGACACCAATCACTGGGCCCTGACCCCAATCACTGGGCCCTGACCCCAATCACAGGGCCCTGACCCCAATCACTGGGCCCTGACCCCAATCACAGGGTACTGACCCCAATCACAGTCCCCAGACCCCAATGACAGACCCCACACTCCAATCACTGGGTCCTGACCCCAAACACGGGGCACAGACCCCAATCACTGGGCCCTGACACCAATCACTGGGCCCTGACACCAATCACTGGGCCCTGACCCAAATCTCTGGGCCCTGACCCCAATCACGGACCCCAGACCCCAATAACAGACACTAGACCCCAATCACTGGACCCAGACCGCAATCACTGGGCCCAAACCCCAATCACTGGGCACAGATCCCAATCACCGGGCCCAGACCCCAATTACTGGGCCCTGACCCCAATCACTGGGCCCAGACCCCAATCAATAGACCCTGACAACAATCACAGGGCCCTGACCCCAATCACTGGGCCCTGATACCAATCACTGAGCCCTGACCCCAATCACAGGGCCCTGACTCCAATCACAGACCCCTGACCACAATCACAGACCCCTGACCCCATTCACTGAGCCCTGACCCCAATCACTGGGCCCAGACCCCAATCACAAACACCAGACTCCAATCACAGACCCCAGACACCAATCACTGGGCCCTGATCACAATCACTGGGGCCTGACCCTAATCACAGGGACCTGACCCCAATCACAGACCCTAGTCCCCAATCACAGACCCCAGACACGAATCACAAACCCAAACCCCAAAAACAGACCCCAGACCCCAATCACAGGGCTCAGAACCCAATCACCGACCCCAGACCCCAATCACAGACCACAGACACCAATCACTGGGCCCAGACCCCATTCACAGACCCCAGACCCCAATCACAGACAAAGACCCCAATCACAGACCCCAGACCCCAATCACAGGGCTCAGAACCCAATCACAGACCCCAACCTAAATCACAGACCCCAGACCCCAATCACAGACCCCAGACCCCAATCACAGACCCCTGACACCAATCACAGACCCCAGACCCCAATCAATGGGCCCAGACCCCAATCACAGACCCCAGACCTCAATCAAAGACCGCAGACCCCAATCACAGACCCCAGACCGCAATCACAGACCCCAGACCCCAATCACAGACCCCAGACCCCAATCTCAGGGCACTGACGCCAATCATAGACCCCAGACCCCTATCACAGACCCCAGACCCCAATCACAGACCCCAGACCCCAATCACAGATCCCAGACACCAATCACTGGGTCCTGACCCCAATCACAGGGCCCTGACCCCAATCACAGACCCCAGACCCTAATAACAGGGCCAAGACCCCAATCACTGGGCCCTTATCACAATCACTGGGCCCTGACCCCAATCAGAGACCCCAGATCCCAAACACTGTACCCAGACCCCTATCTCAGGGCCCTGACCACAATCACAGAGCCCTGACCCCAATCACAGGGCCCAGACCCCAATCACAGGGCATTGAGACCAATCACAGATCCCTGACCCCAATCACAGGCCCCTGACACCAATCACTGCACCCTGACACCAATCACTAGGCCCAGACCCCAATCACCGGGACCTGAACCCAATCACTGGGCCCTGACAGCAATCACTGGACTTTGACCCCAATCACAGACCCCAGACCCCAATCACAGACCCCACACCCCAATCACTGGGCCCTGACTCCAATCACTGGGCCCTGACCCAAATCACTGGGCCCTGACCCCAATCACAGACCCCAGACCCGAATCACAGACCCCTTACCCCAATTACTGGGTCCTGACACCAATCATTGTGCCCTGACCCCAATCACAGAGCCCTGACCCCAATCACAGACCCCAGACCCCAATCACAGACCCCACACCCAATCACAGACCCAGACCCCAATCACAGACCCCAGACCCCAATCACAGGCCCCAGACCACAATCACAGACCCCAGATCCAATCACAGACCCCACACCCCAATCACTGCGCCCAGACCCCATTCACAGACCCCAGACCCCAATCACAGACCGCAGACTCCAATCACAGATCCCAGACCCCAATCACAGGGCTCAGAAGCCAATAACAGACCCCAGACCTCAATCACAGATCCCAGACGCCAATCACATACCCCAGACCCCAATCACAGACCCCAGACACCAATCACAGACCCCAGACACCAATCTCTGGGCCCAGACCCCAATCACAGACCCCAGATCTCAATCATAGACCGCAGACCTCAATCACAGACCCAAGAACCCAATCACAGACCCCAGACCCCAATCACAGACCCCAGACCCCAATCATTGGGCACTGACCCCAATCACAGACCCCAGACCCCAATCACAGACCCCAGACCCCAATCACAGTGCCCAGACCCCAATCACAGACCCCAGACCCCAATCACAGACCCCAGACCCCAATCACAGGCCCCAGACCCCAATTACAGACCCCAGACCCCAATCACAGACCCCAGACCCGAATCATTGGGCCCAGACTCCATTCACAGACCCCAGACCACAATCGCAGATCCCAGACCCCAATCACAGACCTCAGACTCCAATCACAGACCCCTGACACCAATTACAGACCCCTGACACCAATCACAAACCCCAGACCCCAATCAATGGGCCCAGACCCCAATCACAGACCCCAGACTTCAATCAAAGACCGCAGACCCCAATCACAGACCCCAGACCCCAATCATAGACGCCAGACCCCAATCACAGATCCCAGACCCCAATCACATACCCCAGACCCCAATCACTGGGCACTGACCCCAATCACAGACCGCAGACCCGAATCATAGACCCCAGACCACAATCACAGACCCCAGACCCCAATCACAGACCCCAGACACCAATCACAGACCCCAGACCTCAATCACTGGGCCCTGACCCTAATCAATGGGTTCTGACCCCAATCACAGGGCCCTGACCCCAATCACAGTACCCAGAACTCAATCACAGACCCCGACCCCAATCAAAGGGCCCAGACACCAATCACTGGGCCCTTATCACAATAACTGAGCCCTGACCCCAATCACGACCCAGACCCCAATCACTGGGCCCATACCCCAATCACAGGGCCCTGACCCCAATCACAGAGCCCTGACCCCAATCACAGGGCCCAGACCCCAATCACAGGGCCCTAACCCCAATCACAGACCCCTGACCCCAATCACAGGCCCGTGACCCCAATCACTGGGCCCTGACCCCAATCACTGGGCCCAGACCCCAATCATCGCGCCCTGACCCCAATCACAGACCCCAGACCCCAATCACAGTCCCCTGACCGCAATCACTGGGCCCTGACCCAATCACTGGGCCCAAACCCCAATCACTGGGCCCAGACCCCAATCACAGACCCCAGACACCAATCAGAGACACCACATCTCAAACACTGGGCCCTGACCACAAACATGGGGCCCAGTCCCCAATCACTGGGTCCTGACCCCAATCACTTGGCCCTGAACCCAATCACAGGGCCCTGACACCAATCACTGGGCCCTCACCCAAATCACTGGGCCCTGACCCCAATCACAGACCCCAGACCCGAATCAAAGACCCCAGACCCCAATCACTGGGCCCTGACCCCAATCACAGACCCCGGCTCCAATCACTGGGCCCTGACCCCAATCACTGGGCCCAGACCCCAATCAGAGACCCCAGACCCCAATCACAGACGCTAGACCCCAATCACAGTGCCCAGACACCAAACACAGACCCCAGACACCAATCACTGGGCCCAGACCCCATTCACAGACCCCTGACCCGAATCACTGGGCCCTGACCCCAATCACTGTGCCCAGAACCCAATCACTGGTCCCTGACCCCAATCACAGACCCCAGACCCTAATCACAGACCTCAGACCCCAATCACAGTGCCCAGACCCCAATCACAGACCCCAGACCCCAATCACAGACCCCAGACCCCAATCACAGACCTCAGACCCCAATCACAGACCCCAACTCTAATCACAGATACCAGACCCCAAACTCAGACCCCAGACCCCAATCACAGACCCCAGACCCCAATCACAGACCCCTGACCCCAATCATAGACCCCAGACCCCAATCACAGACTCCAGACCCTAATCACAGACCTCAGACTCCAATCACAGACCACAGACCCTAATCACAGACCCCAGACCCCAATCACTGGGCCCTGACCCCAATCACTGGGCCCTGACCTCAATCCCAGACACCAGACCCCAATCACTGAGTCCAGACCCCAATCACAGGGCCCTGACCCCAATCACAGAACCTTCACCCCAATCAAAGACCCCGACCCCAATCACAGGGCCCAGACCCCAATCACAGGGCCCTGACCCCAATCACAGACCCCTGACCCCAATCACCGGGCCCTGACACCAATCACTGGGCCCTGACCCCAATCACTGGGCCCTGACCCCAATCACCGGGCCCTGACCCCAATCACTGGGCCCTGACCCCAGTCATTGGTCCCTGACCCAAATCACAGACCCCAGACCGCAATCATAGACCCCTCACCCCAATCACTGGGCCCTGACCCCAAACACGGGACACAGAACCCAATCACTGGGCCCTGACCCCAATCACTGGGCCCTGACCCCAATCACTGGCCCCTGACCCAATCACTGGGCCCTGACCCAAATCACTGGGCCCTGACCCAAATCGCAGACCCAGACCCCAATCACAGACCCCAGACCCCAATCACAGACCCCAGACCCCAATCACAGACCCCACACCCAATCACAGACCCAGACCCCAATCACAGACCCCAGACCCCAATCACAGGCCCCAGACCAAAATCACAGAACCCAGATCCAATCACAGACCCCAGACCCCAATCACTGCGCCCAGACCTCATTCACAGACCCCAGACTCCAATCACAGACCCCAGACCCCAATCACAGACCCCAGACCCCAATCACAGGCCCCAGACCACAATTACAGACCCCAGATCCAATCACAGACCCCAGACCCCAATCACTGCGCCCAGACCTCATTCACAGACCCCAGACTCCAATCACAGACCCCAGACCCCAATCACAGACCGCAGACTCCAATCACAGTCCCCAGACCACAATCACAGGGCTCAGAATCCAATCACAGACCCCCAACCTCAATCACAGATCCCAGACGCCAATCACAGACCCCAGATCACAATCACAGACCCCAGACACCAATCACATACCCCAGACCACAATCACAGGCCCCAGACCCCAATCACAGACCCCAGACACCAATCACAGACCCCAGACGCCAATCACTGGGCCAAGACCACAATCACAGACCCCAGACCTCAATCAGAGACCCCAGACACCGATGACAGGGCTCAGAATCCAATCACAGACCCCCAACCTCAATCACAGATCCCAGACGCCAATCACAGACCCCAGACCCCAATCACAGACCCCAGACACCAATCACAGACCCCAGACCCCAATCACAGACCCCAGACTCCAATCACAGACCCAAGAACGCAATCACAGACCCCAGACCCCAATCACAGAACCCAGACCCCAATCACAGACCCCAGACCCCAATCACAGACCCCAGACCCCAATCACTGGGCACTGACCCCAATCACAGACCCCAGACCCCAATCAGAGACCCCAGACCCCAATCACAGACCCCAGACCCCAATCACAGACCCCAGACCCCAATCACAGACCCCAGACCTCAATCACAGACCCCAGACCCCAATCACAGATCCCAGACACCAATCACTGGGCCCTGACCTCAATCACTGGGCCCTGACACCAATCACAGGGCCCGGACACCAATCACAGATCCCAGACACCAATCACATGGCCCAGACCCCAATCACTGGACCCTTATCGCAATCACTGGGCCCTGACCCCAATCACTGGGCCCTGACCCCAATCACAGACCCCAGACCACAATCACAGACTCCAGACCCCAATCACAGACCCCAGACCCCAATCACAGACCCCAGACCCTAATCACAGACCCCAGACCCCAATCACTGGGCCCTGACCCCAATCAATGGGCCCTAACCCCAATCCCAGACCCCAGACCCCAATTACTAGGCCCAGACCCCAATCACAGGGCCCTGACCCCAATCACTGAACCTTGACCCCAATCACAGACCCCGACCACAATCACAGGGCCCAGACCCCAATCACAGGGCCCTGACCCCAATCACAGACCCCTGACCCCAATCACAGGCCCCTGACCCCAATCACTGGGCCCTGACCCCAATCACTGGGCCCAGACCCCAATCACCAGGCCCTGACCCCAATCACTGGGCCCTGACCCCAATCACTGGTCCCTGACACCAATCACAGACCCCAGACTCCAATCATAGACCCCTCACCCCAATCACTGGGCCCTGACCCCAAACACGGGGCACAGACTCCAATCACTGGGCCCTGACCCCAATCACTGGGCCCTGACCTCAATCACTGGGCCCTGACCCCAATAACTGGGCCCTGACCCAAATCACTAGGCTCTAACCCCAATCGCAGACGCAGACCCCAATCACAGATCCCAGACCCCAATCCCAGACCCCAGACCCCAATCACAGACCCCACACCCAATCACAGACCCAGAGCCCAATCACAGACCCCAGACCCCAAACACAGGCCCCAGACCACAATCACAGACCCCAGATCCAATCACAGACCCCACACCCCAATCACTGCGCCCAGACCCCATTCACAGACCCCAGACCCCAATCACAGACCCCAGACACCAATCTCTGGGCCCAGACACCAATCACAGACCCCAGACCTCAATCATAGACCGCAGACCTCAATCACAGACCCAAGAACCCAATCACAGACCCCAGACCCCAATCACAGACCCCAGACCCCAATCACAGATCCCAGACCCCAATCACAGGGCTCAGAAACCAATCACAGACCACAGACCTCAATCACAGATCCCAGACGCCAATCACAGACACCAGACCCCAATCACAGACCCCAGACATCAATCACAGACCCCAGACACCAATCTCTGGGCCCAGACACCAATCACAGACCCCAGACCTCAATCATAGACCGCAGACCTCAATCACATCCCAAGAACCCAATCACAGACCCCAGACCCCAATCACAGACCCCAGACACCAATCTCTGGGCCCAGACACCAATCACAGACCCCAGACCTCAATCATAGACCGCAGACCTCAATCACAGACCCAAGAACCCAATCACAGACCCCAGACCCCAATCACAGACCCCAGACCCCAATCACTGGGCACTGACCCCAATCACAGACCCCAGAGCCCAATCACAGACCCCAGACCCCAATCACAGACCCCAGACCCCAATCACAGACCCCAGACCCCAATCACAGACCCCAGACCCCAATCACAGGCCCCAGATCCCAATCACAGACCCCAGACCCCAATCACAGACCCCAGACCCGAATCACTGGGCCCAGACCCCATTCACAGACCCCAGACCACAATCGCAGACCCCAGACCACAATCACAGACCTCAGACCTCAATGACAGACCCCTGACACCAATCACAGACCCCTGACACCAATCACAAACCCCAGACCCCAATCAATGGGCCCAGACCCCAATCACAGACCCCAGATTTCAATCAAAGACCGCAGACCCCAATCACAGACCCCAGACCCCAATCACAGACGCCAGGCCCCAATCACAGATCCCAGACACCAATCACAGACACCAGACCCCAATCACTGGGCACTGACACCAATCACAGACCCCAGACCCGAATCATAGACCACAGACTACAATCACAGACCCCAGACACCAATCACAGACCCCAGACCCCAATCACAGACCCCAGACCTCAATCACTGGGCCCTGACCATAATCACTGGGCCTTGACCTCAATCACAGGGCCCTGACCCCAATCACAGAACCCAGATCTCAATCACAGACCCCAGACCCCAATCACAGGGCCCAGACCCCAATCACTGGGCCCTTATCACAATAACTGAGCCCTGACCCCAATCACAGACCCAGACCTCAATCACTGGGCCCATACCCCAATCACAGGGCCCTGACCCCAATCACAGAGCCCTGACCCCAATCACAGGGCCCAGACCCCAATCACAGGGCCCTAACCCCAATCACAGACCCCTGACCCCAATCACAGTCCCGTGACCCCAATCACTGAGCCCTGACCACAATCACTTGGCCCAGACCCCAATCACCGGGCCCTGACCCCAATCACAGACCCCAGACACCAATCACAGTCCCCTGACCCCAATCACTGGGCCCTGACCCCAATCACTGGGACCAAACCCCAATCACTGGGCCCAGACGCCAATCACAGACCACAGACACCAATCAGAGACCCCACATCTCAAACACTGGGCCCTGACCACAAACATGGGGCCCAGACCCCAATCACTGGGTCCTGACCCCAATCACTGTGCCCTGACACCAATCACTGGGCCCTGACCCCAATCATAGGGCCCTGACCCCAATCACAGACCCCTGACCACAATCACAGACCCCTGACACCAATCACTGAGCCCTGTCCCCAATCACTGGGACCAGACCACATCCTGGGCCCAGACCCCAATCACACGGCCCTGACCCCAATCACTGGGCCCTGACCCCAATCAATGGGCCCAGACACCAATCACAGACCCCAGACCCCAATCACAGACCCCAGACCCCAATCACAGAACCCAGTCTCCAATCACAGACCCCAGACCCCAATCACAGACCCCAGACCACAATCACAGAACCCAGACCCCAATCACAGACCCCAGACACCAATCACTGGGCCCTGACCCCAATCACTGGGCCGTGACCCCAATCACAGGGCCCTGACACCAATCACAGACACCAGACCCCAATCACAGATGCCAGACCAAAATCACAGACCCCAGTCCCCAATCACAGACCCCAGACCCCAATCATAGACCCCAGACCACAATCACAGACCCCAGACCCCAATCACAGACCCCAGACCCCAATCACAGACCCCAGACCACAATCACAAACCCCAGACCCCAATCACAGATTTCAGACTCCAATCACAGGGCCCAGACCCCAATCACTCGGTTCTGATTCCAAGCACTGGGCCCTGACCCCAATCACAGACCCCAGACCCCAATCACTGGGCCCAGATCCCAATCACAGGGCCCTGACCCCAATCACAGACCCTTGACCCCAATCGCAGGGCCCAGTCCCCAATCACAGGGCCCTGACCCCAATCACTGACCCCAGACCCAATCACAGACCCCTGAGCCCAAGCACTGGGCCCTGACCCCAATCATTGGTCCCAGACCACATTCACTGGACCCAGATCCCAATCACTGGGCCCTGACCCCAATCACTGGGCCCTGACCGCCATCACTGGGCCCTGACCCCAATCACAGAACCCAGACACCAATCAGAGACCCCATATCTCAAACACTGGGCCCTGACCACAAACATGGGGCCCAGACCCCAATCACTGGGCCCATGACACCAATCACTGGGCCCTGACCCCAATCACTGGGCCCTGACACCAATCACTGGGCCCGGACCCAAATCACTGGGCCCTGACCCCAATCACAGACCCCAGACCCCAATCAGAGACCCCACATCTCAAACACTGGGCCCTGACCACAAACATGGGGCCCAGACCCCAATCACTGGGTCCTGACCCCAATCACTGTGCCCTGACACCAATCACTGGGCCCTGACCCCAATCATAGGGCCCTGACCCCAATCACAGACCCCTGACCACAATCACAGACCCCTGACACCAATCACTGAGCCCTGTCCCCAATCACTGGGACCAGACCACATCCTGGGCCCAGACCCCAATCACAGGGCCCTGACCCCAATCACTGGGCCCTGACCCCAATCAATGGGCCCAGACACCAATCACAGACCCCAGACCCCAATCACAGACCCCAGACCCCAATCACAGAACCCAGTCTCCAATCACAGACCCCAGACCCCAATCACAGACCCCAGACCACAATCACAGAACCCAGACCCCAATCACAGACCCCAGACCCCAATCACTGGGCCCTGACCCCAATCACTGGGCCGTGACCCCAATCACAGGGCCCTGACACCAATCACAGACACCAGACCCCAATCACAGATGCCAGACCAAAATCACAGACCCCAGTCCCCAATCACAGACCCCAGACCCCAATCATAGACCCCAGACCACAATCACAGACCCCAGACCCCAATCACAGACCCCAGACCCCAATCACAGACCCCAGACCACAATCACAAACCCCAGACCCCAATCACAGATTTCAGACTCCAATCACAGGGCCCAGACCCCAATCACTCGGTTCTGATTCCAAGCACTGGGCCCTGACCCCAATCACAGACCCCAGACCCCAATCACTGGGCCCAGATCCCAATCACAGGGCCCTGACCCCAATCACAGACCCTTGACCCCAATCGCAGGGCCCAGTCCCCAATCACAGGGCCCTGACCCCAATCACTGACCCCAGACCCAATCACAGACCCCTGAGCCCAAGCACTGGGCCCTGACCCCAATCATTGGTCCCAGACCACATTCACTGGACCCAGATCCCAATCACTGGGCCCTGACCCCAATCACTGGGCCCTGACCGCCATCACTGGGCCCTGACCCCAATCACAGAACCCAGACACCAATCAGAGACCCCATATCTCAAACACTGGGCCCTGACCACAAACATGGGGCCCAGACCCCAATCACTGGGCCCATGACACCAATCACTGGGCCCTGACCCCAATCACTGGGCCCTGACACCAATCACTGGGCCCGGACCCAAATCACTGGGCCCTGACCCCAATCACAGACCCCAGACCCCAATCAGAGACCCCACATCTCAAACACTGGGCCCTGACCACAAACATGGGGCCCAGACCCCAATCACTGGGTCCTGACCCCAATCACTGTGCCCTGACACCAATCACTGGGCCCTGACCCCAATCATAGGGCCCTGACCCCAATCACAGACCCCTGACCACAATCACAGACCCCTGACACCAATCACTGAGCCCTGTCCCCAATCACTGGGACCAGACCACATCCTGGGCCCAGACCCCAATCACAGGGCCCTGACCCCAATCACTGGGCCCTGACCCCAATCAATGGGCCCAGACACCAATCACAGACCCCAGACCCCAATCACAGACCCCAGACCCCAATCACAGAACCCAGTCTCCAATCACAGACCCCAGACCCCAATCACAGACCCCAGACCACAATCACAGAACCCAGACCCCAATCACAGACCCCAGACCCCAATCACTGGGCCCTGACCCCAATCACTGGGCCGTGACCCCAATCACAGGGCCCTGACACCAATCACAGACACCAGACCCCAATCACAGATGCCAGACCAAAATCACAGACCCCAGTCCCCAATCACAGACCCCAGACCCCAATCATAGACCCCAGACCACAATCACAGACCCCAGACCCCAATCACATACCCCAGATCCCAATCACAGACCCCAGACCACAATCACAAACCCCAGACCCCAATCACAGATTTCAGACTCCAATCACAGGGCCCAGACCCCAATCACTCGGTTCTGATTCCAAGCACTGGGCCCTGACCCCAATCACAGACCCCAGACCCCAATCACTGGGCCCAGATCCCAATCACAGGGCCCTGACCCCAATCACAGACCCTTGACCCCAATCGCAGGGCCCAGTCCCCAATCACAGGGCCCTGACCCCAATCACTGACCCCAGACCCAATCACAGACCCCTGAGCCCAAGCACTGGGCCCTGACCCCAATCATTGGTCCCAGACCACATTCACTGGACCCAGATCCCAATCACTGGGCCCTGACCCCAATCACTGGGCCCTGACCGCCATCACTGGGCCCTGACCCCAATCACAGAACCCAGACACCAATCAGAGACCCCATATCTCAAACACTGGGCCCTGACCACAAACATGGGGCCCAGACCCCAATCACTGGGCCCATGACACCAATCACTGGGCCCTGACCCCAATCACTGGGCCCTGACACCAATCACTGGGCCCGGACCCAAATCACTGGGCCCTGACCCCAATCACAGACCCCAGACCCCAATCACAGACCCCAGACCTCAATCACTGGGCCCTGACCCCAATCACAGACCCCAGACCCCAATCACTGGGCCATGACCCAATTCACTGGGGCCAGACCTCAATCAAAGACCCCAGACCCCAATCACAGACGCCAGACTCCAATCACAGTGCCCAGACACCAAACACAGACCCCAGGCCCCAATCAGTGGGCCCAGACCCCAATCACAGACCCCTGACACCAATCACAGGGCCCTGACCCCAATCACTGTGCCCAGACCCCAATCACTGGGCCCAGACCCCAATCACAGACACCAGACCAAAATCACAGACATCAGACACCAATCACGGGGCCCTGACTCCAATCACTGGGCCCTGACACCAATCACAGGAATCTGACCCCAATCACAGACATTATACCCCAATCACAAACCCCAGAAACCAAAAACAGACCCCAACCCCAATCACATACCCCAGACCCCAATCACAGACCCTTGACACCAATCACAGATTTCAGACTCCAATCACAGGGCCCAGACCCCAATCACTGGGTTCTGATTCCAATCACTGGGCCCTGACCCCAATCACAGACCCCAGACCCCAATCACTGGGCACAGACCCCAATCACAGGGCCCTGACCCCAATCACAGACCCTTGACCCCAATCACAGGGCCCAGTCCCCAATCACAGGGCCCTGACCCCAATCACTGAACCCAGACCCCAATCACAGACCCCTGAGCCCAAGCACTGGGCCCTGACCCCAATCACTGGGCCCAGACCCCAATCACTGGGCCCAGACCCCAATCACCGGGCCCTGACCCCAATCACTGGGCCCTGACCGCCATCACTGGGCCCTGACCCCAATCACAGACCCCAGACCACAATCACAGACCCCAGACTTCAATCACTGGGCCCTGACCCCAATCATAGACCCCAGACCCCAATCACTGGGCCCTGACCCCAATCACTGTGCCCAGACCCCAATCACTGGGCCCAGACTCCAATCACAGACACCAGACCAAAATCACAGACGCCAGACTCCAATCACAGTGCCCAGACACCAAACACAGACCCCAGACTTCAATTACTGGGCCCTGACCCCAATCACTGGGCCCTGACCCCAATCACTGTGCCCAGACCCCAATCACTGGGCCCAGACTCCAATCACAGTCACCAGACCAAAATCACAGACCTCAGACCCCAATCACTGGGCCCTGACTCCAATCACTGGGCCCTGACACCAATCACAGGAACCTGACCCCAATCACAGACATTATACCCCAATCACAAACCCCAGAAACCAAAAACAGACCCCAACCCCAATCACATACCCCAGACCCCAATCACAGACCCTTGACCCCAATCACAGACCCTAGACCCCAATCACAGACCCTTGACCCCAATCACAGGCCCCAGACCCCAATCACAGACCCAAGACCCCAATCACAGACCCCAGACCCAATCACTGGGCCCAGACCCCATTCACACACCCCAGACCCCAATCAAAGACCGCAGACCCCAATCACAGACCCCAGACCACAATCACAGGGCTCAGAACCCAATCACAGACCCCAACCTCAATCACAGACCCCAGACCCCAATCACAGACCGCAGACCCCAATCACAGACCTCTGACACCAAACAATGGGCCCAGACCCCAATCACAGACCCCAGACTTCAATCAAAGACCGCAGACCGCAATCACAGACCCCAGACCCCAATCACAGACCCCAGACTCCAATCAAAGATCCCAGACCCCAATCACAGACCCCAGACCCCAATCACTGGGAACAGACCCTAATCACAGACCCCAGACCTCAATCACTGGGCCCTGACCACAATCACTGGGCCCTGACCCCAATCACAGGGCCCTGACCCCAATCACAGACCCCAGAACTCAATCACAGACACCAGACCCCAATCACAGGGCCCAGACACCAATCACTGGGCCCTTATCACAATCACTGGGCCCTGACCTCAATCACAGATCCCAGACCCCAATCACTGGGCCCAGACCCCAATCACAGGGCCCTGACCCCAATCACTGTGCCCTGACCCCAATCACTGGCCCCTGACCCAATCACTGGGCCCTGACCCAAATCACTGGGCCCTGACCCCAATCGCAGACCCAGACCCCAATCACAGAAATCAGACCCCAATCACAGACCCCAGACCCCAATCACAGACCCCACAACCAATCACAGACCCAGACCCCAATCACAGACCTCAGACCCCAATCACAGGCCCCAGACCACAATCACAGAACCCAAATCCAATCACAGACCCCAGACCCCAATCACTGCGCCCAGACCTCATTCACAGACCCCAGACTCCAATCACAGACCCCAGACCCCAATCACAGACCCCAGACCCCAATCACAGGCCCCAGACCACAATTACAGACCCCAGATCCAATCACAGACCCCAGACCCCAATCACTGCGCCCAGACCTCATTCACAGACCCCAGATTCCAATCACAGACCCCAGACCCCAATCACAGACCGCAGACTCCAATCACAGACACCAGACCACAATCACAGGGCTCAGAATCTAATCACAGACCCCCAACCTCAATCACAGATCCCAGACGCCAATCACAGACCCCAGATCACAATCACAGACCCCAGACACCAATCACAGACCCCAGACCACAATCACAGGCCCCAGACCCCAATCACAGACCCCAGACCTCAATCACTGGGCCCTGACCCCAATCACAGACCCCAGACCCCAATCACTGGGCCATGACCCAATTCACTGGGGCCAGACCTCAATCAAAGACCCCAGACCCCAATCACAGACGCCAGACTCCAATCACAGTGCCCAGACACCAAACACAGACCCCAGGCCCCAATCAGTGGGCCCAGACCCCAATCACAGACCCCTGACACCAATCACAGGGCCCTGACCCCAATCACTGTGCCCAGACCCCAATCACTGGGCCCAGACCCCAATCACAGACACCAGACCAAAATCACAGACATCAGACACCAATCACGGGGCCCTGACTCCAATCACTGGGCCCTGACACCAATCACAGGAATCTGACCCCAATCACAGACATTATACCCCAATCACAAACCCCAGAAACCAAAAACAGACCCCAACCCCAATCACATACCCCAGACCCCAATCACAGACCCTTGACACCAATCACAGATTTCAGACTCCAATCACAGGGCCCAGACCCCAATCACTGGGTTCTGATTCCAATCACTGGGCCCTGACCCCAATCACAGACCCCAGACCCCAATCACTGGGCACAGACCCCAATCACAGGGCCCTGACCCCAATCACAGACCCTTGACCCCAATCACAGGGCCCAGTCCCCAATCACAGGGCCCTGACCCCAATCACTGAACCCAGACCCCAATCACAGACCCCTGAGCCCAAGCACTGGGCCCTGACCCCAATCACTGGGCCCAGACCCCAATCACTGGGCCCAGACCCCAATCACCGGGCCCTGACCCCAATCACTGGGCCCTGACCGCCATCACTGGGCCCTGACCCCAATCACAGACCCCAGACCACAATCACAGACCCCAGACTTCAATCACTGGGCCCTGACCCCAATCATAGACCCCAGACCCCAATCACTGGGCCCTGACCCCAATCACTGTGCCCAGACCCCAATCACTGGGCCCAGACTCCAATCACAGACACCAGACCAAAATCACAGACGCCAGACTCCAATCACAGTGCCCAGACACCAAACACAGACCCCAGACTTCAATTACTGGGCCCTGACCCCAATCACTGGGCCCTGACCCCAATCACTGTGCCCAGACCCCAATCACTGGGCCCAGACTCCAATCACAGTCACCAGACCAAAATCACAGACCTCAGACCCCAATCACTGGGCCCTGACTCCAATCACTGGGCCCTGACACCAATCACAGGAACCTGACCCCAATCACAGACATTATACCCCAATCACAAACCCCAGAAACCAAAAACAGACCCCAACCCCAATCACATACCCCAGACCCCAATCACAGACCCTTGACCCCAATCACAGACCCTAGACCCCAATCACAGACCCTTGACCCCAATCACAGGCCCCAGACCCCAATCACAGACCCAAGACCCCAATCACAGACCCCAGACCCAATCACTGGGCCCAGACCCCATTCACACACCCCAGACCCCAATCAAAGACCGCAGACCCCAATCACAGACCCCAGACCACAATCACAGGGCTCAGAACCCAATCACAGACCCCAACCTCAATCACAGACCCCAGACCCCAATCACAGACCGCAGACCCCAATCACAGACCTCTGACACCAAACAATGGGCCCAGACCCCAATCACAGACCCCAGACTTCAATCAAAGACCGCAGACCGCAATCACAGACCCCAGACCCCAATCACAGACCCCAGACTCCAATCAAAGATCCCAGACCCCAATCACAGACCCCAGACCCCAATCACTGGGAACAGACCCCAATCACAGACCCCAGACCTCAATCACTGGGCCCTGACCACAATCACTGGGCCCTGACCCCAATCACAGGGCCCTGACCCCAATCACAGACCCCAGAACTCAATCACAGACACCAGACCCCAATCACAGGGCCCAGACACCAATCACTGGGCCCTTATCACAATCACTGGGCCCTGACCTCAATCACAGACCCCAGACCCCAATCACTGGGCCCAGACCCCAATCACAGGGCCCTGACCCCAATCACTGTGCCCTGACCCCAATCACTGGCCCCTGACCCAATCACTGGGCCCTGACCCAAATCACTGGGCCCTGACCCCAATCGCAGACCCAGACCCCAATCACAGAAATCAGACCCCAATCACAGACCCCAGACCCCAATCACAGACCCCACAACCAATCACAGACCCAGACCCCAATCACAGACCTCAGACCCCAATCACAGGCCCCAGACCACAATCACAGAACCCAAATCCAATCACAGACCCCAGACCCCAATCACTGCGCCCAGACCTCATTCACAGACCCCAGACTCCAATCACAGACCCCAGACCCCAATCACAGACCCCAGACCCCAATCACAGGCCCCAGACCACAATTACAGACCCCAGATCCAATCACAGACCCCAGACCCCAATCACTGCGCCCAGACCTCATTCACAGACCCCAGATTCCAATCACAGACCCCAGACCCCAATCACAGACCGCAGACTCCAATCACAGACACCAGACCACAATCACAGGGCTCAGAATCTAATCACAGACCCCCAACCTCAATCACAGATCCCAGACGCCAATCACAGACCCCAGATCACAATCACAGACCCCAGACACCAATCACAGACCCCAGACCACAATCACAGGCCCCAGACCCCAATCACAGACCCCAGACACCAATCACAGACCCCAGACGCCAATCACTGGGCCAAGACCACAATCACAGACCCCAGACCTCAATCAGAGACCCCAGACCCCGATGACAGGGTTCAGAATCCAATCACAGACCCCCAACCTCAATCACAGATCGCAGACGCCAATCACAGACCCCAGACCCCAATCAAAGACCCCAGACTACAATCACAGACCCAAGAACCCAATCACAGACCCCAGACCCCAATCACAGACCCCAGACCCCAATCACAGACCCCAGACCCCAATCACTGGGCACTGACCCCAATCACAGACCCCAGACCCCAATCAGAGCCCCAGACCCCAATCACAGACCCCAGACCCCAATCACAGACCCCAGACCCCAATCACAGAGCCCAGACCCCAATCACAGACCCCAGACCTCAATCACAGACCCCAGACCCCATTCACAGATCCCAGACACCAATCACTGGGCCCTGACCTCAATCACTGGGCCCTGACACCAATCACAGGGCCCGGACACCAATCACAGATCCCAGACACCAATCACATGGCCCAGACCCCAATCACTGGGCCCTTATCCCAATCACTGGGCCCTGACCCCAATCACTGGGCCCTGACCCCAATCACAGACCCCAGACCACAATCACAGACTCCAGAACCCAATCACAGACCCCAGACCCCAATCACAGACCCCAGACCCTAATCACTGACCCCAGACCCCAATCACTGGGCCCTGTCCCCAATCAATGGGCCCTAACCCCAATCCCAGACCCCAGACCCCAATTACTAGGCCCAGACCCCAATCACAGGGCCCTGACCCCAATCACTGAACCTTGACCCCAATCACAGACCCCGACCACAATCACAGGGCCCAGACCCCAATCACAGGGCCCTGACCCCAATCACAGACCCCTGACCCCAATCACAGGCCCCTGACCCCAATCACTGGGCCCTGACCCCAATCAATGGGCCCAGACCCCAATCACCAGGCACTGACCCCAATCACTGGGCCCTGACCCCAATCACTGGTCCCTGACACCAATCACAGACCCCAGACCCCAATCATAGACCCCTCACCCCAATCACAGGGCCCTGACCCCAATCACAGAGCCCTGACCCCAATCACAGGGCCCAGACCCCAATCACAGGGCCCTAACCCCAATCACAGACCCCTGACCCCAATCACAGTCCCGTGACCCCAATCACTGGGCCCTGACCCCCATCACTTGGCCCAGACCCCAATCACCGGGCCCTGACCCCAATCACAGACTCCAGACACCAATCACAGTCCCCTGACCCCAATCACTGGGACCTGACCCCAATCACTGGGCCCAAACCCCAATCACTGGGCCCAGACGCCAATCACAGACCACAGACACCAATCAGAGAACCCACATCTCAAACACTGGGCCCTGACCACAAACATGGGGCCCAGACCCCAATCACTGGGTCCTGACCCCAATCACTGTGCCCTGACACCAATCACTGGGCCCTGACCCCAATCATAGGGCCCTGACCCCAATCACAGACCCCTGACCACAATCACAGACCCCTGACACCAATCACTGAGCCCTGTCCCCAATCACTGGGACCAGACCCCATCCTGGGCCCAGACCCCAATCACCGGGCCCTGACCCCAATCACTGGGCCCTGACCCCAATCAATGGGCCCAGACACCAATCACAGACCCCAGACCCCAATCACAGACCCCAGACCCCAATCACAGAACCCAGTCTCCAATCACAGACCCCAGACCCCAATCACAGACCCCAGACCACAATCACAGAACCCAGACCCCAATCACAGACCCCAGACCCCAATCACTGGGCCCTGACCCCAATCACTGGGCCGTGACCCCAATCACAGGGCCCTGACACCAATCACAGACACCAGACCCCAATCACAGATGCCAGACCAAAATCACAGACCCCAGTCCCCAATCACAGACCCCAGACCCCAATCATAGACCCCAGACCACAATCACAGACCCCAGACCCCAATCACAGACCCCAGACCCTAATCACAGACCCCAGACCACAATCACAAACCCCAGACCCCAATCACAGATTTCAGACTCCAATCACAGGGCCCAGACCCCAATGACTGGGTTCTGATTCCAAGCACTGGGCCCTGACCCCAATCACAGACCCCAGACCCCAATCACTGGGCCCAGATCCCAATCACAGGGCCCTGACCCCAATCACAGACCCCAGACCACAATCACAGACTCCAGACCCCAATCACAGACCCCAGACCCCAATCACAGACCCCAGACCCTAATCACAGACCCCAGACCCCAAACACTGGGCCCTGACCCCAATCAATGGGCCCTAACCCCAATCCCAGACCCCAGACCCCAATTACTAGGCCCAGACCCCAATCACAGGGCCCTGACCCCAATCACTGAACCTTGACCCCAATCACAGACCCCGACCACAATCACAGGGCCCAAACCCCAATCACAGGGCCCTGACCCCAATCACAGACCCCTGACCCCAATCACAGGCCCCTGACCCCAATCACTGGGCCCTGACCCCAATCACTGGGCCCAGACCCCAATCACCAGGCCCTGACCCCAATCACTGGGCCCTGACCCCAATCACTGGTCCCTGACACCAATCACAGACCCCAGACCCCAATCATAGACCCCTCACCCCAATCACTGGGCCCTGACCCCAAACACGGGGCACAGACTCCAATCACTGGGCCCTGACCCCAATCACTGGGCCCTGACCTCAATCACTGGGCCCTGACCCCAATAACTGGGCCCTGACACAAATCACTAGGCTCTAACCCCAATCGCAGACGCAGACCCCAATCACAGATCCCAGACCCCAATCCCAGACCCCAGACCCCAATCACAGACCCCACACCCAATCACAGACCCAGACCCCAATCACAGACCCCAGACCCCAATCACAGGCCCCAGACCACAATCACAGACCCCAGATCAAATCACAGACCCCACACCCCAATCACTGCGCCCAGACCCCATTCACAGACCCCAGACCCCAATCACAGACCGCAGACTCCAATCACAGATCCCAGACCCCAATCACAGGGCTCAGAATCCAATCACAGACCCCAGACCTCAATCACAGATCCCAGACGCCAATCACAGACACCAGACCCCAATCACAGACCCCAGACCTCAATCACAGACCCCAGACACCAATCTCTGGGCCCAGACACCAATCACAGACCCCAGACCTCAATCATAGACCGCAGACCTCAATCACAGACCCAAGAACCCAATCACAGACCCCAGACCCCAATCACAGACCCCAGACCCCAATCACTGGGCACTGACCCCAATCACAGACCCCAGAGCCCAATCACAGACCCCAGACCCCAATCACAGACCCCAGACCCCAATCACAGACCCCAGACCCCAATCACAGACCCCAGACCCCAATCACAGGCCCGAGATTCCAATCACAGACCCCAGACCCCAATATCAGACCCCAGACCCGAATCACTGGGACCAGACCCCATTCACAGACCCCAGACCACAATCGCAGACCCCAGACCACAATCACAGACCTCAGACCTCAATGACAGACCCCTGACACCAATCACAGACCCCTGACACCAATCACAAACCCCAGACCTCAATCAATGGGCCCAGACCCCAATCACAGACCCCAGACTTCAATCAACGACCGCAGACCCCAATCACAGACCCCAGACCCCAATCACAGACGCCAGACCCCAATCACAGATCCCAGACACCAATCACAGACCCCAGACCCCAATCACTGGGCACTGACACCAATCACAGACCCCAGACCCGAATCATAGACCCCAGACCACAATCACAGACCCCAGACACCAATCACAGACCCCAGACCCCAATCACAGACCCCAGACCTCAATCACTGGGCCCTGACCATAATCACTGGGCCTTGACCTCAATCACAGGGCCCTGACCCCAATCACAGAACCCAGACCTCAATCACAGACCCCAGACCCCAATCACAGGGCCCAGACCCCAATCACTGGGCCCTTATCACAATAACTGAGACCTGACCCCAATCACAGACCCAGACCCCAATCACTGGGCCCATACCCCAATCACAGGGCCCTGACCCCAATCACAGAGCCCTGACCCCAATCACAGGGCCCAGACCCCAATCACAGGGCCCTAACCCCAATCACAGACCCCTGACCCCAATCACAGTCCCGTGACCCCAATCACTGGGCCCTGACCCCAATCACTTGGCCCAGACCCCAATCACCGGGCCCTGACCCGAATCACAGACCCCAGACACCAATCACAGTCCCCTGACACCAATCACTGGGCCCTGACCCCAATCACTGGGCCCAAACCCCAATCACTGGGCCCAGACGCCAATCACAGACCACAGACACCAATCAGAGACCCCACATATCAAACACTGGGCCCTGACCACAAACATGGGGCCAAGACCCCAATCACTGGGTCCTGACCCCAATCACTGTGCCCTGACACCAATCACTGGGCCCTGACACCAATCATAGGGCCCTGACCCCAATCACAGACCCCTGACCACAATCACAGACCCCTGACACCAATCACTGAGCCCTGTCCCCAATCACTGGGACCAGACCCCATCCTGGGCCCAGACCCCAATCACCGGGCACTGACCCCAATCACTGGGCCCTGACCCCAATCAATGGGCCCAGACACCAATCACAGACCCCAGACCCCAATCACAGACCCCAGACCCCAATCACAGAACCCAGTCTCCAATCACAGACCCCAGACCCCAATCACAGACCCCAGACCACAATCACAGAACCCAGACCCCAATCACAGACCCCAGACCCCAATCACTGGGCCCTGACCCCAATCACTGGGCCCTGACACCAATCACAGGGCCCTGACACCAATCACAGACACCAGACCCCAATCACAGATGCCAGACCAAAATCACAGACCCCAGTCCCCAATCACAGACCCCAGACCCCAATCATAGACCCCAGACCACAATCACAGACCCCAGACCCCAATCACAGACCCCAGACCCCAATCACAGATCCCAGACCACAATCACAGATTTCAGACTCCAATCATAGGGCCCAGACCCCAATCATTGGGTTCTGATTCCAAGCACTGGGCCCTGACCCCAATCACAGACCCCAGACCCCAATCACTGGGCCCAGATCCCAATCACAGGGCCCTGACCCCAATCACAGACCCTTGACCCCAATCGCAGGGCCCAGACCCCAATCACAGGCCCCAGATTCCAATCACAGACCCCAGACCCCAATATCAGACCCCAGACCCGAATCACTGGGACCAGACCCCATTCACAGACCCCAGACCACAATCGCAGACCCCAGACCACAATCACAGACCTCAGACCTCAATGACAGACCCCTGACACCAATCACAGACCCCTGACACCAATCACAAACCCCAGACCCCAATCAATGGGCCCAGACCCCAATCACAGACCCCAGACTTCAATCAACGACCGCAGACCCCAATCACAGACCCCAGACCCCAATCACAGACGCCAGACCCAAATCACAGATCCCAGACACCAATCACAGACCCCAGACCCCAATCACTGGGCACTGACACCAATCACAGACCCCAGACCCGAATCATAGACCCCAGACCACAATCACAGACCCCAGACACCAATCACAGACCCCAGACCCCAATCACAGACCCCAGACCTCAATCACTGGGCCCTGACCATAATCACTGGGCCTTGACCTCAATCACAGGGCCCTGACCCCAATCACAGAACCCAGACCTCAATCACAGACCCCAGACCCCAATCACAGGGCCCAGACCCCAATCACTGGGCCCTTATCACAATATCTGAGACCTGACCCCAATCACAGACCCAGACCCCAATCACTGGGCCCATACCCCAATCACAGGGCCCTGACCCCAATCACAGAGCCCTGACCCCAATCACAGGGCCCAGACCCCAATCACAGGGCCCTAACCCCAATCACAGACCCCTGACCCCAATCACAGTCCCGTGACCCCAATCACTGGGCCCTGACCCCAATCACTTGGCCCAGACCCCAATCACCGGGCCCTGACCCCAATCACAGACCCCTGACCCCAATCACAGTCCCGTGACCCCAATCACTGGGCCCTGACCCCAATCACTTGGCCCAGACCCCAATCACCGGGCCCTGACCCCAATCACAGACCCCAGACACCAATCACAGTCCCCTGACCCCAATCACTGGGCCCTGACCCCAATCACTGGGCCCAAACCCCAATCACTGGGCCCAGACGCCAATCACAGACCACAGACACCAATCAGAGACCCCACATCTCAAACACTGGGCCCTGACCACAAACATGGGGCCCAGACCCCAATCACTGGGTCCTGACCCCAATCACTGTGCCCTGACACCAATCACTGGGCCCTGACACCAATCATAGGGCCCTGACCCCAATCACAGACCCCTGACCACAATCACAGACCCCTGACACCAATCACTGAGCCCTGTCCCCAATCACTGGGACCAGACCCCATCCTGGGCCCAGACCCCAATCACCGGGCACTGACCCCAATCACTGGGCCCTGACACCAATCAATGGGCCCAGACACCAATCACAGACCCCAGACCCCAATCACAGACCCCAGACCCCAATCACAGAACACAGTCTCCAATCACAGACCCCAGACCCCAATCACAGACACCAGACCACAATCACAGAACCCAGACCCCAATCACAGACCCCAGACCCCAATCACTGGGCCCTGACCCCAATCACTGGGCCCTGACCCCAATCACAGGGCCCTGACACCAATCACAGACACCAGACCCCAATCACAGATGCCAGACCAAAATCACAGACCCCAGTCCCCAATCACAGACCCCAGACCCCAATCATAGACCCCAGACCACAATCACAGACCCCAGACCCCAATCACAGACCCCAGACCCCAATCACAGATCCCAGACCACAATCACAAACCCCAGACCCCAATCACAGATTTCAGACTCCAATCATAGGGCCCAGACCCCAATCATTGGGTTCTAATTCCAAGCACTGGGCCCTGACCCCAATCACAGACCCCAGACCCCAATCACTGGGCCCAGATCCCAATCACAGGGCCCTGACCCCAATCACAGACCCTTGACCCCAATCGCAGGGCCCAGACCCCAATCACAGGCCCCAGATTCCAATCACAGACCCCAGACCCCAATATCAGACCCCAGACCCGAATCACTGGGACCAGATCCCATTCACAGACCCCAGACCACAATCGCAGACCCCAGACCACAATCACAGACCTCAGACCTCAATGACAGACCCCTGACACCAATCACAGACCCCTGACACCAATCACAAACCCCAGACCCCAATCAATGGGCCCAGACCCCAATCACAGACCCCAGACTTCAATCAACGACCGCAGACCCCAATCACAGACCCCAGACCCCAATCACAGACGCCAGACCCAAATCACAGATCCCAGACACCAATCACAGACCCCAGACCCCAATCACTGGGCACTGACACCAATCACAGACCCCAGACCCGAATCATAGACCCCAGACCACAATCACAGAGCAGACACCAATCACAGACCCCAGACCCCAATCACAGACCCCAGACCTCAATCACTGGGCCCTGACCATAATCACTGGGCCTTGACCTCAATCACAGGGCCCTGACCCCAATCACAGAACCCAGACCTCAATCACAGACCCCAGACCCCAATCACAGGGCCCAGACCCCAATCACTGGGCCCTTATCACAATAACTGAGTCCTGACCCCAATCACAGACCCAGACCCCAATCACTGGGCCCATACCCCAATCACAGGGCCCTGACCCCAATCACAGAGCCCTGACCCCAATCACAGGGCCCAGACCCCAATCACAGGGCCCTAACCCCAATCACAGACCCCTGACCCCAATCACAGTCCCGTGACCCCAATCACTGGGCCCTGACCCCAATCACTTGGCCCAGACCCCAATCACCGGGCCCTGACCCCAATCACAGACCCCAGACACCAATCACAGTCCCCTGACCCCAATCACTGGGCCCTGACCCCAATCACTGGGCCCAAACCCCAATCACTGGGCCCAGACGCCAATCACAGACCACAGACACCAATCAGAGACCCCACATCTCAAACACTGGGCCCTGACCACAAACATGGGGCCCAGACCCCAATCACTGGGTCCTGACCCCAATCACTGTGCCCTGACACCAATCACTGGGCCCTGACCCCAATCATAGGGCCCTGACCCCAATCACAGACCCCTGACCACAATCACAGACCCCTGACACCAATCACTGAGCCCTGTCCCCAATCACTGGGACCAGACCCCATCCTGGGCCCAGACCCCAATCACCGGGCACTGACCCCAATCACTGGGCCCTGACCCCAATCAATGGGCCCAGACACCAATCACAGACCCCAGACCCCAATCACAGACCCCAGACCCCAATCACAGAACCCAGTCTCCAATCACAGACCCCAGACCCCAATCACAGACCCCAGACCACAATCACAGAACCCAGACCCCAATCACAGACCCCAGACCCCAATCACTGGGCCCTGACCCCAATCACTGGGCCCTGACCCCAATCACAGGGCCCTGACACCAATCACAGACACCAGACCCCAATCACAGATGCCAGACCAAAATCACAGACCCCAGTCCCCAATCACAGACCCCAGACCCCAATCATAGACCCCAGACCACAATCACAGACCCCAGACCCCAATCACAGACCCCAGACCCCAATCACAGACCCCAGACCACAATCACAAACCCCAGACCCCAATCACAGATTTCAGACTCCAATCATAGGGCCCAGACCCCAATCATTGGGTTCTGATTCCAAGCACTGGGCCCTGACCCCAATCACAGACCCCAGACCCCAATCACTGGGCCCAGATCCCAATCACAGGGACCTGACACCAATCACAGACCCTTGACCCCAATCGCAGGGCCGAGTCCCCAATCACAGGGCCCTGACCCCAATCACTGACCCCAGACCCCAATCACAGACCCCTGAGCCCAAACACTGGGCCCTGACCCCAATCATTGGTCCCAGACCACATTCACTGGACCCAGATCCCAATCAATGGGCCCTGACCCCAATCACTGGGCCCTGACCGCCATCACTGGGCCCTGACCCCAATCACAGAACCCAGACACCAATCAGAGACCCCATATCTCAAACACTGGGCCCTGACCACAAACATGGGGCCCAGACCCCAATCACTGGGCCCATGACCCCAATCACTGGGCCCTGACCCCAATCACTGGGCCCTGACACCAATCACTGGGCCCGGACCCAAATCACTGGGCCCTGACCCCAATCACAGACCCCAGACCCCAATCACAGACCCCAGACCTCAATCACTGGGCCCTGACCCCAATCACAGACCCCAGACCCCAATCACTGGGCCCTGACCCAAATCACTGGGGCCAGACCTCAATCAAAGACCCCAGACCCCAATCACAGACGCCAGACTCCAATCACAGTGCCCAGACACCAAACACAGACCCCAGGCCCCAATCAGTGGGCCCAGACCCCAATCACAGACCCCTGACACAAATCAAAGGGCCCTGACCCCAATCACTGTGCCCAGACCCCAATCACTGGGCCCAGACCCCAATCACAGACACCAGACCAAAATCACAGACCTCAGACACCAATCACGGGGCCCTGACTCCAATCACTGGGCCCTGACACCAATCACAGGAACCTGACCCCAATCACAGACATTATACCCCAATCACAAACCCCAGAAACCAAAAACAGACCCCAACCCCAATCACATACCCCAGACCCCAATCACAGACCCTTGACACCAATCACAGATTTCAGACTCCAATCACAGGGCCCAGACCCCAATCACTGGGTTCTGATTCCAATCACTGGGCCCTGACCCCAATCACAGGCCCCAGACCCCAATCACTGGGCCCAGACCCCAATCACAGGGCCCTGACCCCAATCACAGACCCTTGACCCCAATCACAGGGCACAGTCCCCAATCACAGGGCCCTGACCCCAATCACTGAACCCAGACCCCAATCACAGACCCCTGAGCCCAAGCACTGGGCCCTGACCCCAATCACTGGGCCCAGACCCCAATCACTGGGCCCAGACCCCAATCACCGGGCCCTGACCCCAATCACTGGGCCCTGACCGCCATCACTGGGCCCTGACCCCAATCACAGACCCCAGACCCCAATCACAGACCCCAGACTTCAATCACTGGGCCCTGACCCCAATCACAGACCCCAGACCCCAATCACTGGGCCCTGACCCCAATCACTGTGCCCAGACCCCAATCACTGGGCCCAGACTCCAATCACAGACACCAGACCAAAATCACAGACGCCAGACTCCAATCACAGTGCCCAGACACCAAACACAGACCCCAGACTTCAATTACTGGGCCCTGACCCCAATCACAGACCCCAGACCCCAATCACTGGGCCCTGACCCCAATCACTGTGCCCAGACCCCAATCACTGGGCCCAGACTCCAATCACAGACACCAGACCAAAATCACAGACCTCAGACCCCAATCACTGGGCCCTGACTCCAATCACTGGGCCCTGACACCAATCACAGGAACCTGACCCCAATCACAGACATTATACCCCAATCACAAACCCCAGAAACCAAAAACAGACCCCAACCCCAATCACATACCCCAGACCCCAATCACAGACCCTTGACCCCAATCACAGACCCCAGACCCCATCACAGACCCTTGACCCCAATCACAGGCCCCAGAACCCAATCACAGACCCCAGACCCCAATCACAGACCCCAGACCCAATCACTGGGCTCAGACCCCATTCACACACCCCAGACCCCAATCACAGACCGCAGACCCCAATCACAGACCCCAGACCACAATCACAGGGCTCAGAACCCAATCACAGACCCCAACCTCAATCACAGACCCCAGACCCCAATCACAGACCGCAGACCCCAATCACAGACCCCTGACACCAAACAATGGGCCCAGACCCCAATCACAGACCCCAGACCTCAATCAAAGACCGCAGACCGCAATCACAGACCCCAGACTCCAATCACAGACCCCAGACTCCAATCAAAGATCCCAGACCCCAATTACAGACCCCAGACCCCAATCACTGGGTACAGACCCCAATCACAGACCCCAGACCCCAATCATAGACCCCAGACCCCAATCACAGTACCCAGACCACAATCACAGACCCCAGACCCCAATCACAGACCCCAGACCTCAATCACTGGGCCCTGACCACAATCACTGGGCCCTGACCCCAATCACAGGGCCCTGACCCCAATCACAGACCCCAGAACTCAATCACAGACACCAGACCCCAATCACAGGGCCCAGACACCAATCACTGGGCCCTTATCACAATCACTGGGCCCTGACCTCAATCACAGACCCCAAACCCCAATCACTGGGCCCAGACCCCAATCACAGGGCCCTGACCCCAATCACAGAGCCCTGACGCCAATCACAGGGCCCAGACCCCAATCACAGGGCCCTAACCCCAATCACAGACACCTGACACCAATCACAGGCCCGTGACCCCAATCACTGGGCCCTGACCCCAATCACTGGGCCCAGACCCCAATCACCGGGCCCTGACCACAATCACAGACCCCAGACCCCAATCACAGTCCCCTGACCCCAATCACTGGGCCCAGACCCCAATCAATGGGCCCAAAACCCAATCACTGAGCCCAGACCCCAATCACAGACCCCAGACACCAATCAGAGACCCCACATCTCAAACACTGGGCCCTCACCACAAACATGGGGCCCAGATCCCAATCACTGGGCCCTGACCACATTCACTGGGCCCTGAACCCAATCACTGGGCCCTGACACCAATCACTGGGCCCTGACCCAAATCACTGGGCCCTGACGTCAATCACAGACCCCAGACCCCAATCACAGACCCCAGACCCCAATCACTGGGCCCTGACCCCAATCACAGACCCCAGACCACAATCACTGGGCCCTGACACCAATCACTGGGCCCAGACCTCAATCAGGGATCCCAGACCCCAATCACAGATGCCTGACACATATCACAGTGTCCAGACACCAAACACAGACCGCAGACGCCAATCACTGGGCCCAGACCACAATCACAGACCCCAGACACAATCACAGACCCCAGACCCCAATCACAGACCCCAGACCCCAATCACAGACCCCAGACCCCAATCACTGGGCCCTGAGCCCAATCACTGGGCCCTGACCCCAATCCCAGACCCCAGACCCCAATCACTGGACCCAGACCCCAATCACAGGGCCCTGACACCAATCAGACACCGCTGACCCCAATCACAGGCCCCTGACCCCAATCTCTGGGCCCTGACCCCAATCACTGGGCCCAGACGCCAATCACCGGGCCCTGACCCCAATCACTGGGCCCTGACCCCAATCACTGGTCCCTGACACCAATCACAGACCCCAGACCCCAATCATAGACCCCTTACCCTAATCACTGTGCCCTGACACCAAACACGGGGCACAGACCCCAATCACTGGGCCCTGACTCCAATAACTGGGCTATGACACCAATCACTGGGCCCTGACACAAATGACTGGGCTCTGACCCCAATCACAGACCCCAGACCCCAATCACAGACCCCTGAACCCAATCACTGGGCCCTGACCCCAATCAATGGGCCCAGACCCCAATCACTGGGACCAGACCCCAATCACCGGGCCCTGACACCAATCACTGCGCCCTGACCCAAATCACTGTGCCCAGACCCCAATCACTGGACCCAGACACCAATCACAGGGCACTGACCCCTATCACTGGGCCCTGACACCAATCACTGGGACCTGACCCCAATCACAGGGCCCTGACCCCAATCGCAGACCCCTGACCACAATCACAGATCCCTGACCACAATCACTGAGCCCTGACCACAATCACGGGGCCCTATCACAATCACTGGGCCCTGACCTCAATCACAGACCCCAGACCCCAATCACTGGGCCCAGACCCCAATCACAGGGCCCTGACCCCAATCACAGAGCCCTGACGCCAATCACAGGGCCCAGACCCCAATCACAGGGCCCTAACCCCAATCACGGACACCTGACCCCAATCACAGGCCCGTGACCCCAATCACTGGGCCCTGACCCCAATCACTGGGCCCAGACCCCAATCACCGGGCCCTGACCCCAATCACAGACCCCAGACCCCAATCACAGTCCCCTGACCCCAATCACTGGGCCCAGACCCCAATCAATGGGCCCAAAACCCAATCACTGAGACCAGACCCCAATCACAGACCCCAGACACCAATCAGAGACCCCACATCTCAAACACTGGGCCCTCACCACAAACATGGGGCCCAGATCCCAATCACTGGGCCGTGACCCCATTCACTGGGCCCTGAACCCAATCACTGGGCCCTGACACCAATCACTGGGCCCTGACCCAAATCACTGGGCCCTGACGTCAATCACAGACCCCAGACCCCAATCACAGACCCCAGACCCCAATCACTGGGCCCTGACCCCAATCACAGACCCCAGACCCCAATCACTGGGCCCTGACCCCAATCACTGGGCCCAGACCTCAATCAGGGACCCCAGACCCCAATCACAGATGCCTGACACATATCACAGTGCCCAGACACCAAACACAGACCGCAGACGCCAATCACTGGGCCCAGACCACAATCACAGACCCCAGACACAATCACAGACCCCAGACCCCAATCACAGACGCCAGACCCCAATCACAGACCCCAGACCCCAATCACTGGGCCCTGAGCCCAATCACTGGGCCCTGACCCCAATCCCAGACCCCAGACCCCAATCACTGGACCCAGACCCCAATCACAGGGCCCTGACACCAATCAGACACCGCTGACCCCAATCACAGGCCCCTGACCCCAATCTCTGGGCCCTGACCCCAATCACTGGGCCCAGACGCCAATCACCGGGCCCTGACCCCAATCACTGGGCCCTGACCCCAATCACTGGTCCCTGACACCAATCACAGACCCCAGACCCCAAGCATAGACCCCTTACCCCAATCACTGTGCCCTGACACCAAACACGGGGCACAGACCCCAATCACTGGGCCCTGACTCCAATAACTGGGCTATGACACCAATCACTGGGCCCTGACACAAATGACTGGGCTCTGACCCCAATCACAGACCCCAGACCCCAATCACAGACCCCTGAACCCAATCACTGGGCCCTGACCCCAATCAATGGGCCCAGACCCCAATCACTGGGACCAGACCCCAATCACCGGGACCTGACACCAATCACTGCGCCCTGACCCAAATCACTGTGCCCAGACCCCAATCACTGGACCCAGACACCAATCACAGGGCACTGACCCCTATCACTGGGCCCTGACACCAATCACTGGGACCTGACCCCAATCACAGGGCCCTGACCCCAATCGCAGACCCCTGACCACAATCACAGATCCCTGACCACAATCACTGAGCCCTGACCACAATCACGGGGCCCAGACCCCAATCACAGACCCCAGACCCCAATCACAGACCCCAGACCCCAATCACAGACCCCAGACCCCAATCACAGACCCTAGACCCCAATCACAAACCCCAGACCCCAATCACAGCCCCTTGACCCCAATCACAGGCCCCAGACCCCAATCACAGAACCTTGACCCCAATCACAGGCCCCAGACCTCAATCACAGACCCCAGACCCCAATCACAGAGGCCAGACACCAATCACTGGGCCCAGACCCCATTCACAGACTCCAGACCCCAATCACAGACCGCAGACCCCAATCACAAACCCCAGACCCCAATCACAGTCCTCAGACACCAATCACAGACCCCTGACACCGATCACAGACACCTGACACCAATCACAGACCCCAGTCCACAATCAATGGGCCCAGACCTCAATCACAGACCCCAGACTTCAATCAAAGACCGCAGACCCCAATCACAGACCACAGACCCCAATCACAGATCCCAGACCACAATCACAGATCCCAGATCCCAATCACTGGGCACTGACCCGAATAACGGACCCCAGACCCCAATCATAGACCCCAGACCCCAATCATAGACCACAGACCCCAATCACAGACCCCAGACCTCAATCACAGACCCCAGACCCCAATCACTGGGCCCTTATCACAATCACTGGGCCCTGACCCCAATCACAGAGCCCAGACCCCAATCACTGGGCCCATACCCCAATCACAGGGCCCTGATCCCAATCACAGAGCCCTGACCCCAATCACAGGGCCCTAACCACAATCACAGACCCCTGACCCCAATCACGGCCTGTGACCCCAATCACTGGGCCCTGACCCCAATCACTGGGCCCAGACCCCAATCACCGGGCCCTGACCCCAATCACAGACCCCAGACCCCAATCACAGTCCCCTGACCCCAATCACTGGGCCCTGACTCCAATCACTGGGCCCAAACCCCAATCACTGGGCCCAGACCCCAATCACAGACCCCAGACACCAATCAGAGACACCACATCTCAAACACTGGGCCCTGACCACAAACATGGGGCCCAGACCCCAATCACTGGGCCCTGACCCCAATCACTGGGCCCTGAACCCAATCACTGGGACCTGACACCAATCACTGGGCCCTGACCCAAATCACTGGGCCCTGACCCCAATCACATACCCCAGACCCCAATCACAGACCCCAGACCCCAATCACTGGGCCCTGACCCGAATCACAGACCCCTGACCCCAATCACTGGGCCCTGACACCAATCACTGGGCCCAGACACAAATCAGAGACCCCAGACCCCAATCACAGACGCCAGACCCCAATCACAGTGCCCAGACACCAAACACAGACCCCAGACACCAATCACTGGGCCCAGACCCCAAACACAGACGACTGACCCCAATCACTGGGCCCTGACCCCAATCACTGTGCCCAGACCCCAATCACTGGGCCCTGACCCCAATCACATACCCCAGACCCCAATCACAGACCTCAGACCCCAATCACAGACCCCAGACTGTAATCACAGATACCAGACCACAAACTCAGACCCCAGGCCCCAATCACAGACCGCAGACCCCAATCACAGACCCCTGACCCCAATCACAGACCCCAGACCACAATCACAGACTCCAGACCCCAATCACAGACCCCAGACCCAATCACAGACCCCAGACCCTAATCACAGACCCCAGACCCCAATCACTGGGCGCTGACCTCAATCACTGGGCCCTGACCCCAATCCCAGACCCCAGACACAAACACTGGGCCCAGACCCCAATCCCAGGGCCCTGACCCCAATCACAGAACCTTGACCCCAATCACAGACCCCGACCCCAATCACAGGGCCCCGACTCCAATCACAGGGCCCTGACCCCAATCACAGACCCCTGACTCCAATCACAGGCCCCTCACCCCAATCACTGGGCCCTGACCTCAATCACTGGGCCCAGACCCCAATCACCAGGCCCTGACCCCAATCACTGGGCCCTGACCCCAATCACTGGGCCCTGATCCCAATAACTGGGCCCTGACCCAAATCACTAGGCCCTAACCACAATCGCAGACGCAGACCCCAATCACAGACCCCAGACCCCAATCACAGACCCCAGACCCCAATCACAGACCCCACACCCAATCACAGACCCACACCCCAATCACAGACCCCAGACCCCAATCACAGGCCCCAGACCACAATCACAGACCCCAGATCCAATCACAGACCCCACACCCCAATCACTGCGCCCAGACCCCATTCACAGACCCCAGACCCCAATCACAGACCGCAGACTCCAATCACAGATCCCAGACCCCAATTACAGGGCTCAGAAGCCAATAACAGACCCCAGACCTCAATCACAGATCCCAGACGCCAATCACAGACCCCAGACCCCAATCACAGACCCCAGACACCAATCACAGACCTCAGACACCAATCTCTGGGCCCAGACCCCAATCACAGACCCCAGACCTCAATCATAGAACGCAGACCTCAATCACAGACCCAAGAACACAATCACAGACCCCAGACCCCAATCACAGACCTCAGACTCCAATCACAGACCCCTGACACCAATCACAGACCCCTGACACCAATCACAAACCCCAGACCCCAATCAATGGGCCCAGACCCCAATCACAGACCCCAGACTTCAATCAAAGACCGCAGACCACAATCACAGACCCCAGACCCCAATCACAGACGCCAGACCCCAATCACAGATCCCAGGCCCCAATCACAGACCCCAGACCCCAATCACTGGGCCCTGACCCTAATCACAGACCCCACACCCTAATCACAGACCTCAGACCCCAACCACAGACTCCAGACTCTAATCACAGATACCAGACCCCAAACTCAGACCCCAGACCCCAATCACAGACCCCAGACCCCAATCACAGACCCCTGACCCCAATCATAGACCCCAGACCCCAATCACAGACTCCAGACACTAATCACAGACCTCAGACCCCAATCACAGACCCCAGACCCTAATCACAGACCCCAGACCCCAATCACTGGGCCCTGACCTCAATCACTGGGCCCTGACCTCAATCCCAGACACCAGACCCCAATCACTGAGTCCAGACCCCAATCACAGGGCCCTGACCCCAATCACAGAACCTTCACCCCAATCAAAGACCCCGACCCCAATCACAGGGCCCAGACCCCAATCACAGGGCCCCGACCCCAATCACAGACCCCTGACCACAATCACCGGGCCCTGACCCCAATCACTGGGCCCTGACCCCAATCACTGGGCCCAGACCCCAATCACCGGGCCCTGACCCCAATCACTGGGCCCTGACCCCAGTCATTGGTCCCTGACCCAAATCACAGACCCCAGACCGCAATCATAGACCCCTCACCCCAATCACTGGGCCCTGACCCCAAACACGGGGCACAGACCCCAATCACTGGGCCCTGACCCCAATCACTGGGCCCTGACCCCAATCACTGGCCCCTGACCCAATCACTGGGCTCTGACACAAATCACTGGGCCCTGACCCCAATCGCAGACCCAGACCCCAATCACAGACCCCAGACCCCAATCACAGACCCCAGACCCCAATCACAGACACCACACCCAATCACAGTCCCAGACCCCAATCACAGACGCCAGACCCCAATCACAGGCCCCAGACCACAATCACAGACGCCAGATCCAATCACAGACCCCAGACCCCAATCACTGCGCCCAGACCTCATTCACAGACCCCAGACTCCAATCACAGACCCCAGACCCCAATCACAGACCCCAGAACCCAATCACAGACCCCAGACCACAATCACAGGCCCCAGACCCCAATCACAGACCCCAGACACCAATCACAGACCCCAGACGCCAATCACTGGGCCAAGACCACAATCACAGACACCAGACCTCAATCACAGACCCCAGACCGCGATGACAGGGCTCAGAATCCAATCACAGACCCCCAACCTCAATCACAGATCCCAGACGCCAATCACAGACACCAGACCCCAATCACAGACCCCAGACACCAATCACTGACCCCAGACCCCAATCACAGACCCCAGACCCCAATCACTGGGCCCAGACACCAATCACAGACCCCAGACTCCAATCACAGACCCAACAACCCAATCACAGACCCCAGACCCCAATCACAGACCCCAGACCCCAATCACAGACCCCAGACCCCACTCACTGGGCACTGACCCCAATCACAGACCCCAGACCCCAATCAGAGACCCCACACCCCAATCACAGACCCCAATCACAGACCCCAGACCCCAATCACAGACCCCAGACCCCAATCACTGGGCCCTTATCCCAATCACTGTGCCCTGACCCCAATCACAGACCCCAGACCCCAATCACTGTGCCCAGTCGCCGGCACAGGACCCTGACACCAATTACAGACCCCTGACCCCAATCACAGGGCCCAGACCCCAATCACAGGGCCCTGACCCCAATCACAGACCGCTGACCCCAATCACTGTGCCCAGTCGCCAATCACAGGGCCCTGACACCAATTACAGACCCCTGACCCCAATCACAGGGCCCAGACCCCAATCACAGGGCCCTGACCCCAATCACAGACCCCAGACCACAATCACAGACCCCAGACACAAATCACAGACCCCTGACACCAATCACAGACCTCAGACCCCAATCACAGACCCCAGACCACAATCACAGACCCCAGACCACAATCACAGACCCCAGACTCCAATCACAGGGCACTGACCCCAATCATAGTCCCCAGACCCCTATCACAGACCCCAGACCCCAATCACAGACCCTAGACCCCAATTACAGACCACAGACACCAATCACAGACCCCAGACCCCAATCACAGATCCCAGACACCAATCACTGGGCCCTGACCCCAATCACTGGGCCCTGACCCCAATCACAGGGCCCTGACCCCAATCACAGACCCCAGACCTCAATCACAGACCCATGACCCCAATAACAGATCCCAGACACCAATCACTGGGCCCTGACCCCAATCACTGGGCCCTGACCCCAATCACAGGGTCCTGACCCCAATCACAGTCCCCAGACCCCAATCACAGACCCCACACCCCAATCACTGGGTCCTGACCCCAAACACGGGGCACAGACCCCAATCACTGGGCCCTGACACTAATCACTGGGCCCTGACACCAATCACTGGGCCCTGACCCAAATCTCTGGGCCCTGACCCCAATCACGGACCCCAGACCCCAATAACAGACACTAGACCCCAATCACTGGACCCAGACCGCAATCACTGGGCCCAGACCCCAATCATTGGGCACAGATCCCAATCACCGGGCCCAGACCCCAATTACTGGGCCCTGACCCCAATCACTGGGCCCAGACCCCAATCAATAGTCCCTGACACCAATCACAGGGCCCTGACCCCAATCACTGGGCCCTGACACCAATCACTGGGCCCTGACCCCAATCACAGGGCCCTGACTCCAATCACAGACCCCTGACCACAATCACAGACCCCTGACCCCAATCACTGAGCCCTGACCCCAATCACTGGGGCCAGACCCCAATCACAAACACCAGACTCCAATCACAGACCCCAGACACCAATCACTGGGCCCTGACCACAATCGCTGGGGCCTGACCCTAATCACAGGGACCTGACCCCAATCACAGACCCTAGTCCCCAATCAAAGGGCTCAGAACCCAATCACCGACCCCAGACCCCAATCACAGACCACAGACCCCAATCACAGACCCCAGACCCCAATCACAGACCCCTGACACCAATCACAGACCCCAGACCCCAATCACTGGGCCCAGACCCCATTCACACACCCCAGACCCCAATCACAGACAAAGACCCCAATCACAGACCCCAGACCCCAATCACAGGGCTCAGAACCCATTCACAGACCCCAACCTAAATCACAGACCCCAGACCCCAATCACAGACCCCAGACCCCAATCACAGACCACTGACACCAATCACAGACCCCAGACCCCAATCAATGGGCCCAGACCCCAATCACAGACCCCAGACCTCAATCAAAGACCGCAGACCCCAATCACAGACCCCAGACCGCAATCACAGACCCCAGACCACAATCACAGACCCCAGACCCCAATCTCAGGGCACTGACGCCAATCATAGACCCCAGACCCCTATCACAGACCCCAGACCCCAATCACAGACCCCAGACCCCAATCACAGACTCCATACCCCAATCACAGATCCCAGACACCAATCACGGGGTCCTGACCCCAATCACTGGGCCCTGACCCCAATCACTGGGCCCTGACCCCAATCACAGACCCCAGACCCTAATAACAGGGCCCAGACCCCAATCACTGGGCCCTTATCACAATCACTGGGCCCTGACCCCAATCAGAGACCCCAGATCCCAATCACTGGACCCAGACCCCTATCTCAGGGCCCTGACCACAATCACAGAGCCCTGACCCCAATCACAGGGCCCAGACCCCAATCACAGGGCACTGAGACCAATCACAGATCCCTGACCCCAATCACAGGCCCCTGACACCAATCACTGCGCCCTGACACCAATCACTAGGCCCAGACCCCAATCACCGGGACCTGAACCCAATCACTGGGCCCTGACCGCAATCACTGGACTTTGACCCCAATCACAGACCCCAGACCCCAATCACAGACTCCACACCCCAATCACTGGGCCCTGACGCCAATCACTGGGCCCTGACCCAAATCACTGGGCCCTGACCCCAATCACAGACCCCAGACCCGAATCACAGACCCCTTACCCCAATTACTGGGTCCTGACACCAATCATTGGGCCCTGACCCCAATCACAGAGCCCTGACCCCAATCACAGACCCCAGACCCCAATCACAGATCCCACACCCAATCACAGACCCAGACCCCAATCACAGACCCCAGACCCCAATCACAGGCCCCAGACCACAATCACAGACCCCAGATCCAATCACAGACCCCACACCCCAATCACTGCGCCCAGACCCCATTCACAGACCCCAGACACCAATCACAGACCGCAGACTCCAATCACAGATCCCAGACCCCAATCACAGGGCTCAGAAGCCAATAACAGACCCCAGACCTCAATCACAGATCCCAGACGCCAATCACATACCCCAGACCCCAATCACAGATCCCAGACACCAATCACAGACCCCAGACACCAATCTCTGGGCCCAGACCCCAATCACAGACCCCAGACCTCAATCATAGACCGCAGACCTCAATCACAGACCCAAGAACCCAATCACAGACCCCAGACCCCAATCGCAGACCCCAGACCCCAATCACAGACCCCAGACCCCAATCACAGAACCCAGACCACAATCCCTGGCGCCAGACCCCAATCACAGACCCCAGAACCCAATCACAGACCCCAGACCCGAATCACTGGACTTTGACACCAATCACAGACCCCAGACCCGAATCACAGACCCCTTACCCCAATTACTGGGTCCTGACACCAATCATTGGGCCCTGACCCCAATCACAGAGCCCTGACCCCAATCACAGACCCCAGACCCCAATCACAGACCCCACACCCAATCACAGACCCAGACCCCAATCACAGTCCCCAGACCCCAATCACAGGCCCCAGACCACAATCACAGACCCCAGATCCAATCACAGACCCCACACCCCAATCACTGCGCCCAGACCCCATTCACAGACCCCAGACCCCAATCACAGACCGCAGATTCCAATCACAGATCCCAGACCCCAATCACAGGGCTCAGAAGCCAATAACAGACCCCAGACCTCAATCACAGATCCCAGACGCCAATCACATACCCCAGACCCCAATCACAGACCCCAGACACCAATCACAGATCCCAGACACCAATCTCTGGGCCCAGACCCCAAGCACAGACCCCAGACCTCAATCATAGACCGCAGACCTCAATCACAGACCCAAGAACCCAATCACAGACCCCAGACCCCAATCACAGACCCCAGACCCCAATCACTGGGCACTGACCCCAATCACAGACCCCAGACCCCAATCACAGACCCCAGACCCCAATCACAGACCACAGACCCCAATCACAGACCCCAGACCCCAATCACAGACCCCAGACCCCAATCACAGGCCCCAGACCCCAATCACAGACCCCAGCCCCCAATCACAGACCCCAGACCCGAATCATTGGGCCCAGACACCATTCACAGACCCCAGACCACAATCGCAGATCCCAGACCCCAATCACAGACCTCAGACTCCAATCACAGACCCCTGACACCAATCACAGACCCCTGACACCAATCACAAACCCCAGACCCCAATCAATGGGCCCAGACCCCAATCACAGACCCCAGACTTCAATCAAAGACCGCAGACCCCAATCACAGACCCCAGACCCCAATCACAGACGCCAGACCCCAATCACAGATCCCAGACCCCAATCACATACCCCAGACCCCAATGACTGGGCACTGACCCCAATCACAGACCCCAGACCCGAATCATAGACCCCAGACCACAATCACAGACCCCAGACCCCAATCACAGACCCCAGACACCAATCACAGACCCCAGACCTCAATCACTGGGCCCTGACCCTAATCAGTGGGTTCTGACCCCAATCACAGGGCCCTGACCCCAATCACAGTACCCAGACCTCAATCACAGACCCCGACCCCAATCACAGACCCCAGACCCCAATCACAGTCCCCTGACCGCAATCACTGGGCCCTGACCCAATCACTGGGCCCAAACCCCAATCACTGGGCCCAGACCCCAATCACAGACCCCAGACACCAATCAGAGACCCCACATCTCAAACACTGGGCCCTGACCACAAACATGGGGCCCAGACCCCAATCACAGGGTCCTGACCCCAATCACTTGGCCCTGAACCCAATCACAGGGCCCTGACACCAATCACTGGGCCCTCACCCAAATCACTGGGCCCTGACCCCAATCACAGACCCCAGACCCCAATCAAAGACCCCAGACCCCAATCACTGGGCCCTGACCCCAATCACAGACCCCGGCTCCAATCACTGGGCCCTGACCCCAATCACTGGGCCCAGACCCCAATCAGAGACCCCAGACCCGAATCACAGACGCCAGACCCCAATCACAGTGCCCAGACACAAAACACAGACCCCAGACACCAATCACTGGGCCCAGACCCCATTCACAGACCCCTGACCCGAATCACTGGGCCCTGACCCCAATCATTGTGCCCAGACCCCAATCACTGGTCCCTGACCCCAATCACAGACCCCAGACCCTAATCACAGACCTCAGACCCCAATCACAGACCCCAGACTCTAATCACAGATACCAGACCCCAAACTCAGACCCCAGACCCCAATCACAGACCCCAGACCCCAATCACAGACCCCTGACCTCAATCACAGACCCCAGACCCCAATCATAGACTCCAGACCCTAATCACAGACCTCAGACTCCAATCACAGACCCCAGACCCTAATCACAGACCCCAGACCACAATCACTGGGCCCTGACCCCAATCACTGGGCCCTGACCTCAATCCCAGACACCAGACCCCAATCACTGAGTCCAGACCTCAATCACAGGGCCCTGACCCCAATCACAGAACCTTCACCCCAATCAAAGACCCCGACCCCAATCACAGGGCCCAGACCCCAATCACAGGGCCCTGACCCCAATCACAGACCCCTGACCCCAATCACCGGGCCCTGACACCAATCACTGGGCCCTGACCCCAATCACTGGGCCCAGACCCCAATCACCGGGCCCTGACCCCAATCACTGGGCCCTGACCCCAGTCATTGGTCCCTGACCCAAATCACAGACCCCAGACCGCAATCATAGACCCCTCACCCCAATCACTGGGCCCTGACCACAAACACGGGTCACAGACCCCAATCACTGGGCCCTGACCCCAATCACTGGGCCCTGACCCCAATCACTGGCCCCTGACCCAATCACTGGGCCCTGACCCAAATCACTGGGCCCTGACCCCAATCGCAGACCCAGACCCCAATCACAGACCCCAGACCCCAATCACAGACCCCAGACCCCAATCACAGACCGCACACACAATCACAGACCCAGACCCCAATCACAGACCCCAGACCCCAATCACAGGCCCCAGACCACAATCACAGACCACAGATCCAATCACATACCCCAGACCCCAATCACAGATCCCAGACACCAATCACAGACCCCAGACACCAATCTCTGGGCCCAGACCCCAATCACAGACCCCAGACCTCAATCATATACCGCAGACCTCAATCACAGACCCAAGAACCCAATCACAGACCCCAGACCCCAATCACAGACCCCAGACCCCAATCACAGACCCCAGACCCCAATCGCAGACCCCAGACGCCAATCACAGACCCCAGACCCCAATCACAGAACCCAGACCCCAATCCCTGGCGCCAGACCCCAATCACAGACCCCAGACCCCAATCACAGACCCCAGACCCGAATCACTGGACTTTGACCCCAATCACAGACCCCAGACCCCAATCACAGACCCCACACCCCAATCACTGGGCCCTGACCACAATCACTGGGCCCTGACGCAAATCACTGGGCCCTGACCCCAATCACAGACCCCAGACCCGAATCACAGACCCCTTACCCCAATTACTGGGTCCTGACACCAATCATTGGGCCCTGACCCCAATCACAGAGCCCTGACCCCAATCACAGACCACAGACCCCAATCACAGACCCCACACCCAATCACAGACCCAGACCCCAATCACAGACCCCAGACTCCAATCACAGGCCCCAGACCACAATCACAGACCCCAGATCCAATCACAGACCCCACACCCCAATCACTGCGCCCAGACCCCATTCACAGACCCCAGACCCCAATCACAGACCGCAGACTCCAATCACAGATCCCAGACCCCAATCACAGGGCTCAGAAGCCAATAACAGACCCCAGACCTCAATCACAGATCCCAGACGCCAATCACATACCCCAGACCACAATCACAGACCCCAGACACCAATCACAGATCCCAGACACCAATCTCTGGGCCCAGACCCCAATCACAAACCCCAGACCTCAATCATAGACCGCAGACCTCAATCACAGACCCAAGAACCCAATCACAGACCCCAGACCCCAATCACAGACCCCAGACCCCAATCACTGGGCACTGACCCCAATCACAGACCCCAGACCCCAATCACAGACCCCAGACCCCCATCACAGACCACAGACCCCAATCACAGACCCCAGACCCCAATCACAGACCCCAGACCCCAATCACAGGCCCCAGACCCCAATCACAGACCCCAGCCCCCAATCACAGACCCCAGACCCGAATCATTGGGCCCAGACCCCATTCACAGACCCCAGACCACAATCCAGACCCCAGACCCCAATCACAGACCTCAGACTCCAATCACAGACCCCTGACACCAATCACAGACCCCTGACACCAATCACAAACCCCAGACCCCAATCAATGGGCCCAGACCCCAATCACAGACCCCAGACTTCAATCAAAGACCGCAGACCCCAATCACAGACCCCAGACCCCAATCACAGACGCCAGACCCCAATCACAGATCCCAGACCCCAATCACATACCCCAGACCCCAATGACTGGGCACTGACCCCAATCACAGACCCCAGACCCGAATCATAGACCCCAGACCACAATCACAGACCCCAGACCCCAATCACAGACCCCAGACACCAATCACAGACCCCAGACCTCAATCACTGGGCCCTGACCCTAATCAGTGGGTTCTGAACCCAATCACAGGGCCCTGACCCCAATCACAGTACCCAGACCTCAATCACAGACCCCGACCCCAATCAAAGGGCCCAGACACCAATCACTGGGCCCTTATCACAATAACTGAGCCCTGACCCCAATCACGACCCAGACCCCAATCACTGGGCCCATACCCCAATCACAGGGCCCTGACCCTAATCACAGACCCCTGACCCCAATCACAGGGCCCAGACCCCAATCACAGGGCCCTAACACCAATCACAGACCCCTGACCCCAATCACAGGACCGTGACCCCAATCACTGGGCCCTGACCCCAATCACTGGGCCCAGACCCCAATCATCGGGCCCTGACCCCAATCACAGACCCCAGACCCCAATCACAGTCCCCTGACCGCAATCACTGGGCCCTGACCCAATCACTGGGCCCAAACCCCAATCACTGGGCCCAGACCCCAATCACAGACCCCAGACACCAATCAGAGACCCCACATCTCAAACACTGGGCCCTGACCACAAACATGGGGCCCAGACCCCAATCACAGGGTCCTGACCCCAATCACTTGGCCCTGAACCCAAACACAGGGCCCTGACACCAATCACTGGGCCCTCACCCAAATCACTGGGCCCTGACCCCAATCACAGACCCCAGACCCCAATCAAAGACCCCAGACCCCAATCACTGGGCCCTGAACCCAATCACAGACCCCGGCTCCAATCACTGGGCCCTGACCCCAATCACTGGGCCCAGACCCCAATCAGAGACCCCAGACGCCAATCACAGACGCCAGACCCCAATCACAGTGCCCAGACACCAAACACAGACCCCAGACACCAATCACTGGGCCCAGACCCCATTCACAGACCCCTGACCCGAATCACTGGGCCCTGACCCCAATCATTGTGCCCAGACCCCAATCACTGGTCCCTGACCCCAATCACAGACCCCAGACCCTAATCACAGACCTCAGACCCCAATCACAGACCCCAGACTCTAATCACAGATACCAGACCCCAAACTCAGACCCCAGACCCCAATCACAGACCCCAGACCCAATCACAGACCCCTGGCCCCAATCACAGACCCCAGACCCCAATCATAGACTCCAGACCCTAATCACAGACCTCAGACTCCAATCACAGACCCCAGACCCTAATCACAGACCCCAGACCACAATCACTGGGCCCTGACCCCAATCACTGGGCCCTGACCTCAATCCCAGACACCAGACCCCAATCACTGAGTCCAGACCTCAATCATAGGGCCCTGACCCCAATCACAGAACCTTCACCCCAATCAAAGACCCCGACCCCAATCACAGGGCCCAGACCCCAATCACAGGGCCCTGACCCCAATCACAGACCCCTGACCCCAATCACCGGGCCCTGACACCAATCACTGGGCCCTGACCCCAATCACTGGGCCCAGACCCCAATCACCGGGCCCTGACCCCAATCACTGGGCCCTGACCCCAATCATTGGTCCCTGACCCAAATCACAGACCCCAGACCGCAATCATAGACCCCTCACCCCAATCACTGGGCCCTGACCCCAAACACGGGGCACAGACCCCAATCACTGGGCCCTGACCCCAATCACTGGGCCCTGACCCCAATCACTGGCCCCTGACCCAATCACTGGGCCCTGACCCAAATCACTGGGCCCTGACCCCAATCGCAGACCCAGACCCCAATCACAGACCCCAGACCCCAATCACAGACCCCAGACCCCAATCACAGACCGCACACACAATCACAGACCCAGACCCCAATCACAGACCCCAGACCCCAATCACAGGCCCCAGACCACAATCACAGACCACAGATCCAATCACAGACCCCAGACCCCAATCACTGCGCCCAGACCTCATTCACAGACCCCAGACTCCAATCACAGACCCCAGACCCCAATCACAGACCCCAGACCCCAATCACAGGCCCCAGACCACAATTACAGACCCCAGATCCAATCACAGACCCCAGACCCCAATCACTGCGCCCAGACCTCATTCACAGACCCCAGACTCCAATCACAGACCCCAGACCCCAATCACAGACCGCAGACTCCAATCACAGACCCCAGACCGCAATCACAGGGCTCAGAATCCAATCACAGACCCCCAACCTCAATCACAGATCCCAGACGCCAATCACAGACCCCAGATCACAATCACAGACCCCAGACACCAATCACAGACCCCAGACCACAATCACAGGCCCCAGACCCCAATCACAGATCCCAGACACCAATCACAGACCCCAGACCCCAATCACAGACTCCACACCCCAATCACTGGGCCCTGACGCCAATCACTGGGCCCTGACCCAAATCACTGGGCCCTGACCCCAATCACAGACCCCAGACCCGAATCACAGACCCCTTACCCCAATTACTGGGTCCTGACACCAATCATTGGGCCCTGACCCCAATCACAGAGCCCTGACCCCAATCACAGACCCCAGACCCCAATCACAGATCCCACACCCAATCACAGACCCAGACCCCAATCACAGACCCCAGACCCCAATCACAGGCCCCAGACCACAATCACAGACCCCAGATCCAATCACAGACCCCACACCCCAATCACTGCGCCCAGACCCCATTCACAGACCCCAGACACCAATCACAGACCGCAGACTCCAATCACAGATCCCAGACCCCAATCACAGGGCTCAGAAGCCAATAACAGACCCCAGACCTCAATCACAGATCCCAGACGCCAATCACATACCCCAGACCCCAATCACAGATCCCAGACACCAATCACAGACCCCAGACACCAATCTCTGGGCCCAGACCCCAATCACAGACCCCAGACCTCAATCATAGACCGCAGACCTCAATCACAGACCCAAGAACCCAATCACAGACCCCAGACCCCAATCGCAGACCCCAGACCCCAATCACAGACCCCAGACCCCAATCACAGAACCCAGACCACAATCCCTGGCGCCAGACCCCAATCACAGACCCCAGACCCCAATCACAGACCCCAGACCCGAATCACTGGACTTTGACACCAATCACAGACCCCAGACCCGAATCACAGACCCCTTACCCCAATTACTGGGTCCTGACACCAATCATTGGGCCCTGACCCCAATCACAGAGCCCTGACCCCAATCACAGACCCCAGACCCCAATCACAGACCCCACACCCAATCACAGACCCAGACCCCAATCACAGTCCCCAGACCCCAATCACAGGCCCCAGACCACAATCACAGACCCCAGATCCAATCACAGACCCCACACCCCAATCACTGCGCCCAGACCCCATTCACAGACCCCAGACCCCAATCACAGACCGCAGATTCCAATCACAGATCCCAGACCCCAATCACAGGGCTCAGAAGCCAATAACAGACCCCAGACCTCAATCACAGATCCCAGACGCCAATCACATACCCCAGACCCCAATCACAGACCCCAGACACCAATCACAGATCCCAGACACCAATCTCTGGGCCCAGACCCCAAGCACAGACCCCAGACCTCAATCATAGACCGCAGACCTCAATCACAGACCCAAGAACCCAATCACAGACCCCAGACCCCAATCACAGACCCCAGACCCCAATCACTGGGCACTGACCCCAATCACAGACCCCAGACCCCAATCACAGACCCCAGACCCCAATCACAGACCACAGACCCCAATCACAGACCCCAGACCCCAATCACAGACCCCAGACCCCAATCACAGGCCCCAGACCCCAATCACAGACCCCAGCCCCCAATCACAGACCCCAGACCCGAATCATTGGGCCCAGACACCATTCACAGACCCCAGACCACAATCGCAGATCCCAGACCCCAATCACAGACCTCAGACTCCAATCACAGACCCCTGACACCAATCACAGACCCCTGACACCAATCACAAACCCCAGACCCCAATCAATGGGCCCAGACCCCAATCACAGACCCCAGACTTCAATCAAAGACCGCAGACCCCAATCACAGACCCCAGACCCCAATCACAGACGCCAGACCCCAATCACAGATCCCAGACCCCAATCACATACCCCAGACCCCAATGACTGGGCACTGACCCCAATCACAGACCCCAGACCCGAATCATAGACCCCAGACCACAATCACAGACCCCAGACCCCAATCACAGACCCCAGACACCAATCACAGACCCCAGACCTCAATCACTGGGCCCTGACCCTAATCAGTGGGTTCTGACCCCAATCACAGGGCCCTGACCCCAATCACAGTACCCAGACCTCAATCACAGACCCCGACCCCAATCACAGACCCCAGACCCCAATCACAGTCCCCTGACCGCAATCACTGGGCCCTGACCCAATCACTGGGCCCAAACCCCAATCACTGGGCCCAGACCCCAATCACAGACCCCAGACACCAATCAGAGACCCCACATCTCAAACACTGGGCCCTGACCACAAACATGGGGCCCAGACCCCAATCACAGGGTCCTGACCCCAATCACTTGGCCCTGAACCCAATCACAGGGCCCTGACACCAATCACTGGGCCCTCACCCAAATCACTGGGCCCTGACCCCAATCACAGACCCCAGACCCCAATCAAAGACCCCAGACCCCAATCACTGGGCCCTGACCCCAATCACAGACCCCGGCTCCAATCACTGGGCCCTGACCCCAATCACTGGGCCCAGACCCCAATCAGAGACCCCAGACCCGAATCACAGACGCCAGACCCCAATCACAGTGCCCAGACACAAAACACAGACCCCAGACACCAATCACTGGGCCCAGACCCCATTCACAGACCCCTGACCCGAATCACTGGGCCCTGACCCCAATCATTGTGCCCAGACCCCAATCACTGGTCCCTGACCCCAATCACAGACCCCAGACCCTAATCACAGACCTCAGACCCCAATCACAGACCCCAGACTCTAATCACAGATACCAGACCCCAAACTCAGACCCCAGACCCCAATCACAGACCCCAGACCCCAATCACAGACCCCTGACCTCAATCACAGACCCCAGACCCCAATCATAGACTCCAGACCCTAATCACAGACCTCAGACTCCAATCACAGACCCCAGACCCTAATCACAGACCCCAGACCACAATCACTGGGCCCTGACCCCAATCACTGGGCCCTGACCTCAATCCCAGACACCAGACCCCAATCACTGAGTCCAGACCTCAATCACAGGGCCCTGACCCCAATCACAGAACCTTCACCCCAATCAAAGACCCCGACCCCAATCACAGGGCCCAGACCCCAATCACAGGGCCCTGACCCCAATCACAGACCCCTGACCCCAATCACCGGGCCCTGACACCAATCACTGGGCCCTGACCCCAATCACTGGGCCCAGACCCCAATCACCGGGCCCTGACCCCAATCACTGGGCCCTGACCCCAGTCATTGGTCCCTGACCCAAATCACAGACCCCAGACCACAATCATAGACCCCTCACCCCAATCACTGGGCCCTGACCACAAACACGGGTCACAGACCCCAATCACTGGGCCCTGACCCCAATCACTGGGCCCTGACCCCAATCACTGGCCCCTGACCCAATCACTGGGCCCTGACCCAAATCACTGGGCCCTGACCCCAATCGCAGACCCAGACCCCAATCACAGACCCCAGACCCCAATCACAGACCCCAGACCCCAATCACAGACCGCACACACAATCACAGACCCAGACCCCAATCACAGACCCCAGACCCCAATCACAGGCCCCAGACCACAATCACAGACCACAGATCCAATCACATACCCCAGACCCCAATCACAGATCCCAGACACCAATCACAGACCCCAGACACCAATCTCTGGGCCCAGACCCCAATCACAGACCCCAGACCTCAATCATATACCGCAGACCTCAATCACAGACCCAAGAACCCAATCACAGACCCCAGACCCCAATCACAGACCCCAGACCCCAATCACAGACCCCAGACCCCAATCGCAGACCCCAGACGCCAATCACAGACCCCAGACCCCAATCACAGAACCCAGACCCCAATCCCTGGCGCCAGACCCCAATCACAGACCCCAGACCCCAATCACAGACCCCAGACCCGAATCACTGGACTTTGACCCCAATCACAGACCCCAGACCCCAATCACAGACCCCACACCCCAATCACTGGGCCCTGACCACAATCACTGGGCCCTGACGCAAATCACTGGGCCCTGACCCCAATCACAGACCCCAGACCCGAATCACAGACCCCTTACCCCAATTACTGGGTCCTGACACCAATCATTGGGCCCTGACCCCAATCACAGAGCCCTGACCCCAATCACAGACCACAGACCCCAATCACAGACCCCACACCCAATCACAGACCCAGACCCCAATCACAGACCCCAGACTCCAATCACAGGCCCCAGACCACAATCACAGACCCCAGATCCAATCACAGACCCCACACCCCAATCACTGCGCCCAGACCCCATTCACAGACCCCAGACCCCAATCACAGACCGCAGACTCCAATCACAGATCCCAGACCCCAATCACAGGGCTCAGAAGCCAATAACAGACCCCAGACCTCAATCACAGATCCCAGACGCCAATCACATACCCCAGACCACAATCACAGACCCCAGACACCAATCACAGATCCCAGACACCAATCTCTGGGCCCAGACCCCAATCACAAACCCCAGACCTCAATCATAGACCGCAGACCTCAATCACAGACCCAAGAACCCAATCACAGACCCCAGACCCCAATCACAGACCCCAGACCCCAATCACTGGGCACTGACCCCAATCACAGACCCCAGACCCCAATCACAGACCCCAGACCCCCATCACAGACCACAGACCCCAATCACAGACCCCAGACCCCAATCACAGACCCCAGACCCCAATCACAGGCCCCAGACCCCAATCACAGACCCCAGCCCCCAATCACAGACCCCAGACCCGAATCATTGGGCCCAGACCCCATTCACAGACCCCAGACCACAATCCAGACCCCAGACCCCAATCACAGACCTCAGACTCCAATCACAGACCCCTGACACCAATCACAGACCCCTGACACCAATCACAAACCCCAGACCCCAATCAATGGGCCCAGACCCCAATCACAGACCCCAGACTTCAATCAAAGACCGCAGACCCCAATCACAGACCCCAGACCCCAATCACAGACGCCAGACCCCAATCACAGATCCCAGACCCCAATCACATACCCCAGACCCCAATGACTGGGCACTGACCCCAATCACAGACCCCAGACCCGAATCATAGACCCCAGACCACAATCACAGACCCCAGACCCCAATCACAGACCCCAGACACCAATCACAGACCCCAGACCTCAATCACTGGGCCCTGACCCTAATCAGTGGGTTCTGAACCCAATCACAGGGCCCTGACCCCAATCACAGTACCCAGACCTCAATCACAGACCCCGACCCCAATCAAAGGGCCCAGACACCAATCACTGGGCCCTTATCACAATAACTGAGCCCTGACCCCAATCACGACCCAGACCCCAATCACTGGGCCCATACCCCAATCACAGGGCCCTGACCCCAATCACAGACCCCTGACCCCAATCACAGGGCCCAGACCCCAATCACAGGGCCCTAACACCAATCACAGACCCCTGACCCCAATCACAGGACCGTGACCCCAATCACTGGGCCCTGACCCCAATCACTGGGCCCAGACCCCAATCATCGGGCCCTGACCCCAATCACAGACCCCAGACCCCAATCACAGTCCCCTGACCGCAATCACTGGGCCCTGACCCAATCACTGGGCCCAAACCCCAATCACTGGGCCCAGACCCCAATCACAGACCCCAGACACCAATCAGAGACCCCACATCTCAAACACTGGGCCCTGACCACAAACATGGGGCCCAGACCCCAATCACAGGGTCCTGACCCCAATCACTTGGCCCTGAACCCAAACACAGGGCCCTGACACCAATCACTGGGCCCTCACCCAAATCACTGGGCCCTGACCCCAATCACAGACCCCAGACCCCAATCAAAGACCCCAGACCCCAATCACTGGGCCCTGAACCCAATCACAGACCCTGGCTCCAATCACTGGGCCCTGACCCCAATCACTGGGCCCAGACCCCAATCAGAGACCCCAGACGCCAATCACAGACGCCAGACCCCAATCACAGTGCCCAGACACCAAACACAGACCCCAGACACCAATCACTGGGCCCAGACCCCATTCACAGACCCCTGACCCGAATCACTGGGCCCTGACCCCAATCATTGTGCCCAGACCCCAATCACTGGTCCCTGACCCCAATCACAGACCCCAGACCCTAATCACAGACCTCAGACCCCAATCACAGACCCCAGACTCTAATCACAGATACCAGACCCCAAACTCAGACCCCAGACCCCAATCACAGACCCCAGACCCAATCACAGACCCCTGGCCCCAATCACAGACCCCAGACCCCAATCATAGACTCCAGACCCTAATCACAGACCTCAGACTCCAATCACAGACCCCAGACCCTAATCACAGACCCCAGACCACAATCACTGGGCCCTGACCCCAATCACTGGGCCCTGACCTCAATCCCAGACACCAGACCCCAATCACTGAGTCCAGACCTCAATCATAGGGCCCTGACCCCAATCACAGAACCTTCACCCCAATCAAAGACCCCGACCCCAATCACAGGGCCCAGACCCCAATCACAGGGCCCTGACCCCAATCACAGACCCCTGACCCCAATCACCGGGCCCTGACACCAATCACTGGGCCCTGACCCCAATCACTGGGCCCAGACCCCAATCACCGGGCCCTGACCCCAATCACTGGGCCCTGACCCCAATCATTGGTCCCTGACCCAAATCACAGACCCCAGACCGCAATCATAGACCCCTCACCCCAATCACTGGGCCCTGACCCCAAACACGGGGCACAGACCCCAATCACTGGGCCCTGACCCCAATCACTGGGCCCTGACCCCAATCACTGGCCCCTGACCCAATCACTGGGCCCTGACCCAAATCACTGGGCCCTGACCCCAATCGCAGACCCAGACCCCAATCACAGACCCCAGACCCCAATCACAGACCCCAGACCCCAATCACAGACCGCACACACAATCACAGACCCAGACCCCAATCACAGACCCCAGACCCCAATCACAGGCCCCAGACCACAATCACAGACCACAGATCCAATCACAGACCCCAGACCCCAATCACTGCGCCCAGACCTCATTCACAGACCCCAGACTCCAATCACAGACCCCAGACCCCAATCACAGACCCCAGACCCCAATCACAGGCCCCAGACCACAATTACAGACCCCAGATCCAATCACAGACCCCAGACCCCAATCACTGCGCCCAGACCTCATTCACAGACCCCAGACTCCAATCACAGACCCCAGACCCCAATCACAGACCGCAGACTCCAATCACAGACCCCAGACCGCAATCACAGGGCTCAGAATCCAATCACAGACCCCCAACCTCAATCACAGATCCCAGACGCCAATCACAGACCCCAGATCACAATCACAGACCCCAGACACCAATCACAGACCCCAGACCACAATCACAGGCCCCAGACCCCAATCACAGATCCCAGACACCAATCACAGACCCCAGACGCCAATCACTGGGCCAAGACCACAATCACAGACCCCAGACCTCAATCACAGACCTCAGACCCCGATGACAGGGCTCAGAATCCAATCACAGACCCCCAATCTCAATCACAGATCCCAGACGCCAATCACAGACCCCAGACCCCAATCACAGATCCCAGACACCAGTCACAGACCCCAGACCCCAATCAGAGACCCCAGACTCCAATCACAGACCCAAGAACCCAATCACAGACCCCAGACCCCAATCACAGACCCCAGACCCCAATCACAGACCCCAGACCCCAATCACAGACCCCAGACCCCAATCACTGGGCACTGACCCCAATCACAGACCCCAGACCCCAATCAGAGACCCCAGACCCCAATCACAGACCCCAGACCCCAATCACAGACCCCAGACCCCAATCACAGACCCCAGACCCCAATCACAGACCCCAGACCTCAATCACAGACCCCAGACCCCAATCACAGATCCCAGACACCAATCACTGGACCCTGACCTCAATCACTGGGCCCTGACACCAGTCTCAGGGCCCGGACACCAATCACAGATCCCAGACACCAATCACATGACCCAGACCCGAATCACTGGGCCCTTATCCCAATCACTGGGCCCTGACACCAATCACAGACCCCAGACACCAATCACTGTGCCCAGACGCCAATCACAGGGCCCTGACACCAATTACAGACCCCTGACCCCAATCACAGGGCCCAGACCCCAATCACAGGGCCCTGACCCCAATCACAGACCGCTGACCCCAATCACAGGCCCATCACCCCAATCACTGGACCCTGACCCCAATCACTGGGCCCAGACCCCAATCACCGGGCCCTGACCCCAATCACTGGGCCCTGACCCCAATCACTGGTCCCTGACCCCAATCACAGACCCCAGACCCCAATCACAGACCCCACACACCAATCACTGGGCCGTGACCCTAAACACGGGGCACAGAACCAATCACTGGGCCCTGACCCTAATCACAGGGCCCCGACACCAATCACTGGGCCCAGACCCAAATCACTGGGCCCTGACCCCAATCACAGACCCCAGACCCCAATAACAGACACTAGACACCAATCATTGGGCCCAGACCCCAATCACTGGGCCCAGACACCAATCACTGGGCCCAGATCACAATCACCGGGCCCAGGCCCCAATCACTGGGCCCTGACCACAATCACTGGGCCCAGACCCCAATCAATGGACCCAGACACCAATCACAGGGTCCTGACCCCAATCACTGGGCCCTGACACCAATCACTGGGCCCCGACCCCAATCACAGGGCCCTGACCACAATCACAGACCCCTGACCCCAATCACTGAGCCATGACCCCAATCACTGGTCCCAAACCCCAATCACAGACACCAGACCCCAATCACAGACCCCAGACACCAATCAGTGGGCCCTGACACCAATCACTGGGGCCTGACCCAAATCACAGGGACCTGACCCCAATCACAGACCCCAGACCCCAATCACAGATCCCAGACCCGAATCACAAACCCCAGACCACAAAAACAGACCCCAGACCCCAATCACAGGGCTTAGAACCCAATCACAGACCCCAACCTCAATCACATACACCAGACCCCAATCACAGACCTCAGACCCCAATCACACGCCCCAGACCCCAATCACAGACCCCAGACCCCAATCACTGGGCCCAGACCCCAATCACTGGGCCCAGACCACAATCACAGACCGCAGACCCCAATCACAGACCCCAGACCCCAATCACAGGGCTCAGAACCCAATCACAGACCGCAACCTCAATCACAGACCCCAGACCACAATCACAGACCCCAGACCCCAATCACAGACACCAGACCCCAATCACAGACCCCAGACCACAATCACAGACCCCAGACCCTAATCACAGGGCACTGACCCCAATCATAGAGCCCAGACCCCTATCACAGACACCAGACCCCAATCACAGACCCCAGACCCCAATCACAGAACCTAGATCCCAATCACAGACCCCAGACCCCAATCAGAGATCCCAGACCCCAATCACAGACCCTAGACCCCAATCACTGGGCCCTGACCCCAATCACAGATCCCAGACACCAATCACTGGTCCCTGACCCCAATTACTGGGCCCTGACCCCAATCACAGGGTCCTGACCCCAATCACAGTCCCCAGACCCCAATCACAGACCCCACACCCCAATCACTGGGTCCTGACCACAAACACGGGGCACAGACCCCAATCACTGGACCCAGACCGCAATCACTGGGCCCAGACCCCAATCACTGGGCACAGATCCCAATCTACGGGCCCAGACCCCAATTACTGGGCCCTGACCCCAAGCACTGTGCCCAGACCCCAATCAATGGACCCTGACACCAATCACAGGGCCCTGACCCTAATCACTGGGCCCTGACACCAATCACTGGGCCCTGACCCCAATCACAGGGCCCTGACTCCAATCACAGACCCCTGACCACAATCGCAGACCCCTGACCCCAATCACTGAGCCCTGACCCCAATCACTGGGCCCAGACCACAATCACAAGCACCAGACCCCAATCACAGACCCCAGACACCAATCACTGGGCCCTGACCACAATCACTGGGGCCTGACCCTAATCACAGGGACCTGACCCCAATCACAGACCCCAGTCCCCAATCACAGACCCCATACACGAATCACAAACCCCAGACCCCAAAAACAGACCCCAGACCCCAATCACAGGGCTCAGAACCCAATCACCGACCCCAACCTCAATCACATACCCCAGACCGCAATCACAGACCCCAGACCCCAATCACAGGCCCCAGACCCAAATCACAGACCCCAGACCTCAATCACAGACCCCAGACCCCAATTACTGGGCCCAGACCCCATTCACAGACCCCAGACCCCAATCACAGACCGCAGACGCCAATCACAGACCCCAGACCCCAATCACAGGGCTCAGAACCCAATCACAGACCCCAACCTAAATCACAGATCCAGACCCCAATCACAGACCCCAGACCCCAATCACAGACCCCTGACACCAATCACAGACCCCAGACCCCAATCAATGGGCCCAGACCCCAATCACAGACCCCAGACCTCAATCAAAGACCGCAGACCCCAATCACAGGGCCCTGACCCCAATCACAGACCCCAGACCCCAATCACAGACCCCAGACCCCAATCTCAGGGCACTGACGCCAATCATAGACCCCAGACCCCTATCACAGACCCCAGACCCCAATCACAGACCCCAGACCCCAATCACAGACCCCATACCCCAATCACAGATCCCAGACACCAATCACTGGGTCCTGACCCCAATCACTGGGCCCTGACCCCAATCACAGGGCCCTGACCCCAATCACAGACCCCAGACCCTAATAACAGGGCCCAGACCCCAATCACTGGGCCCTTATCACAATCACTGGGCCCTGACCCCAATCAGAGACCCCAGATCCCAACCACTGGACCCAGACCCCTATCGCAGGGCCCTGACCACAATCACAGAGCCCTGACCCCAATCACAGGCCCCTGACACAAATCACTGCGCCCTGACACCAATCACTAGGCCCAGACCCCAATCACCGGGACCTGAACCCAATCACTGGGCCCTGACCGCAATCACTGGACTTTGACCTCAATCACAGACCCCAGACCGCAATCACAGACCCCACATCCTAATCACTGGGCCCTGACCCCAATCACTGAGCCCTGACCCAAATCACAGGGCCCTGACCCCAATCACAGACCCCAGACCCGAATCACAGACCCTTTACCCCAATTACTGGGTCCTGACACCAATCATTGGGCCCTGACCCCAATCACAGAGCCCTGACCCCAATCACAGACCCCTGACCACAATCACAGACACCTGACCCCAATCACTGAGCCCTGATCCCAATCACAGGGCCCAGACCCCAATCACAGGGCACTGAGACCAATCACAGATCCCTGACCCCAATCACAGGCCCCTGACACCAATCACTGCGCCCTGACACCAATCACTAGGCCCAGAACCCAATCACCGGGACCTGAACCCAATCACTGGGCCCTGACCGCAATCACTGGACTTTGACCCTAATCACAGACCCCAGACCCCAATCACAGACCCCACACCCCAATCACTGGGCCCTGACCCCAATCACTGGGCCCTGACCCAAATCACTGGGCCCTGACCCCAATCACAGACCCCAGACCCGAATCACAGACCCCTTACCCCAATTACTGAGTCCTGACACCAATCATTGGGCCCTGACCCCAATCACAGAGCCCTGACCCCAATCACAGACCCCAGACCCCAATCACAGACCCCACACCCAATCACAGACCCAGACCCCAATCACAGACCCCAGACCCAATCACAGGCCCCAGACCACAATCACAGACACCAGATCCAATCACAGAACCCACACCCCAATCACTGCGCCCAGACCCCATTCACAGACCCCAGACCCCAATCACAGACCACAGACTCCAATCACAGATCCCAGACCCCAATCAAAGGGCTCAGAAGCCAATAACAGACCCCAGACCTCAATCACAGATCCCAGACGCCAATCACATACCCCAGACCCCAATCACAGACCCCAGACACCAATCACAGACCCCAGACACCAATCTCTGGGCCCAGACCCCAATCACAGACCCCAGACCTCAATCATAGACCGCAGACCTCAATCACAGACCCAAGAACCCAATCACAGACCCCAGACCCCAATCACAGACCCCAGACCCCAATCATTGGGCACTGACACCAATCACAGACCCCAGACCCCAATCACAGACCCCAGACCCCAATCACAGACCTCAGACCCCAATCACAGACCCCAGACGCCAATCACAGACCCCAGACCACAATCACAGGCCCCAGACCCCAATCACAGACCCCAGACACCAATCACAGATCCCAGACACCAATCTCTGGGCCCAGACGCCAATCACAGACCCCAGACCTCAATCATAGACCGCAGACCTCAATCACAGACCCAAGAACCCAATCACAGACCCCAGACCCCAATCACAGACCCCAGACCCCAATCACTGGGCACTGACCCCAATCACAGACCCCAGACCCCAATCACAGACCCCAGACCCCAATCACAGACCACAGACCCCAATCACAGACCCCAGACCCCAATCACAGACCCCAGACCCCAATCACAGGCCCCAGACCCCAATCACAGACCCCAGCCCCCAATCACAGACCCCAGACCCGAATCATTGGGCCCAGACACCATTCACAGACCCCAGACCACAATCGCAGATCCCAGACCCCAATCACAGACCTCAGACTCCAATCACAGACCCCTGACACCAATCACAGACCCCTGACACCAATCACAAACCCCAGACCCCAATCAATGGGCCCAGACCCCAATCACAGACCCCAGACTTCAATCAAAGACCGCAGACCCCAATCACAGACCCCAGACCCCAATCACAGACGCCAGACCCCAATCACAGATCCCAGACCCCAATCACATACCCCAGACCCCAATGACTGGGCACTGACCCCAATCACAGACCCCAGACCCGAATCATAGACCCCAGACCACAATCACAGACCCCAGACCCCAATCACAGACCCCAGACACCAATCACAGACCCCAGACCTCAATCACTGGGCCCTGACCCTAATCAGTGGGTTCTGACCCCAATCACAGGGCCCTGACCCCAATCACAGTACCCAGACCTCAATCACAGACCCCGACCCCAATCACAGACCCCAGACCCCAATCACAGTCCCCTGACCGCAATCACTGGGCCCTGACCCAATCACTGGGCCCAAACCCCAATCACTGGGCCCAGACCCCAATCACAGACCCCAGACACCAATCAGAGACCCCACATCTCAAACACTGGGCCCTGACCACAAACATGGGGCCCAGACCCCAATCACAGGGTCCTGTCCCCAATCACTTGGCCCTGAACCCAATCACAGGGCCCTGACACCAATCACTGGGCCCTCACCCAAATCACTGGGCCCTGACCCCAATCACAGACCCCAGACCCCAATCAAAGACCCCAGACCCCAATCACTGGGCCCTGACCCCAATCACAGACCCCGGCTCCAATCACTGGGCCCTGACCCCAATCACTGGGCCCAGACCCCAATCAGAGACCCCAGACCCCAATCACAGACGCCAGACCCCAATCACAGTGCCCAGACACAAAACACAGACCCCAGACACCAATCACTGGGCCCAGACCCCATTCACAGACCCCTGACCCGAATCACTGGGCCCTGACCCCAATCATTGTGCCCAGACCCCAATCACTGGTCCCTGACCCCAATCACAGACCCCAGACCCTAATCACAGAGCTCAGACCCCAATCACAGACCCCAGACTCTAATCACAGATACCAGACCCCAAACTCAGACCCCAGACCCCAATCACAGACCCCAGACCCCAATCACAGACCCCTGACCTCAATCACAGACCCCAGACCCCAATCATAGACTCCAGACCCTAATCACAGACCTCAGACTCCAATCACAGACCCCAGACCCTAATCACAGACCCCAGACCACAATCACTGGGCCCTGACCCCAATCACTGGGCCCTGACCTCAATCCCAGACACCAGACCCCAATCACTGAGTCCAGACCTCAATCACAGGGCCCTGACCCCAATCACAGAACCTTCACCCCAATCAAAGACCCCGACCCCAATCACAGGGCCCAGACCCCAATCACAGGGCCCTGACCCCAATCACAGACCCCTGACCCCAATCACCGGGCCCTGACACCAATCACTGGGCCCTGACCCCAATCACTGGGCCCAGACCCCAATCACCGGGCCCTGACCCCAATCACTGGGCCCTGACCCCAGTCATTGGTCCCTGACCCAAATCACAGACCCCAGACCGCAATCATAGACCCCTCACCCCAATCACTGGGCCCTGACCCCAAACACGGGGCACAGACCCCAATCACTGGGCCCTGACCCCAATCACTGGGCCCTGACCCCAATCACTGGCCCCTGACCCAATCACTGGGCCCTGACCCAAATCACTGGGCCCTGACCCCAATCGCAGACCCAGACCCCAATCACAGACCCCAGACCCCAATCACAGACCCCAGACCCCAATCACAGACCGCACACACAATCACAGACCCAGACCCCAATCACAGACCCCAGACCCCAATCACAGGCCCCAGACCACAATCACAGACCACAGATCCAATCACATACCCCAGACCCCAATCACAGATCCCAGACACCAATCACAGACCCCAGACACCAATCTCTGGGCCCAGACCCCAATCACAGACCCCAGACCTCAATCATATACCGCAGACCTCAATCACAGACCCAAGAACCCAATCACAGACCCCAGACCCCAATCACAGACCCCAGACCCCAATCACAGACCCCAGACCCCAATCGCAGACCCCAGACGCCAATCACAGACCCCAGACCCCAATCACAGAACCCAGACCCCAATCCCTGGCGCCAGACCCCAATCACAGACCCCAGACCCCAATCACAGACCCCAGACCCGAATCACTGGACTTTGACCCCAATCACAGACCCCAGACCCCAATCACAGACCCCACACCCCAATCACTGGGCCCTGACCACAATCACTGGGCCCTGATGCAAATCACTGGGCCCTGACCCCAATCACAGACCCCAGACCCGAATCACAGACCCCTTACCCCAATTACTGGGTCCTGACACCAATCATTGGGCCCTGACCCCAATCACAGAGCCCTGACCCCAATCACAGACCACAGACCCCGATCACAGACCCCACACCCAATCACAGACCCAGACCCCAATCACAGACCCCAGACTCCAATCACAGTCCCCAGACCACAATCACAGACCCCAGATCCAATCACAGACCCCACACCCCAATCACTGCGCCCAGACCCCATTCACAGACCCCAGACCCCAATCACAGACCGCAGACTCCAATCACAGATCCCAGACCCCAATCACAGGGCTCAGAAGCCAATAACAGACCCCAGACCTCAATCACAGATCCCAGACGCCAATCACATACCCCAGACCACAATCACAGACCCCAGACACCAATCACAGATCCCAGACACCAATCTCTGGGCCCAGACCCCAATCACAAACGCCAGACCTCAATCATAGACCGCAGACCTCAATCACAGACCCAAGAACCCAATCACAGACCCCAGACCCCAATCACAGACCCCAGACCCCAATCACTGGGCACTGACCCCAATCACAGACCCCAGACCCCAATCACAGACCCCAGACCCCCATCACAGACCACAGACCCCAATCACAGACCCCAGACCCCAATCACAGACCCCAGACCCCAATCACAGGCCCCAGACCCCAATCACAGACCCCAGCCCCCAATCACAGACCCCAGACCCGAATCATTGGGCCCAGACACCATTCACAGACCCCAGACCACAATCGCAGATCCCAGACCCCAATCACAGACCTCAGACTCCAATCACAGACCCCTGACACCAATCACAGACCCCTGACACCAATCACAAACCCCAGACCCCAATCAATGGGCCCAGACCCCAATCACAGACCCCAGACTTCAATCAAAGACCGCAGACCCCAATCACAGACCCCAGACCCCAATCACAGACGCCAGACCCCAATCACAGATCCCAGACCCCAATCACATACCCCAGACCCCAATGACTGGGCACTGACCCCAATCACAGACCCCAGACCCGAATCATAGACCCCAGACCACAATCACAGACCCCAGACCCCAATCACAGACCCCAGACACCAATCACAGACCCCAGACCTCAATCACTGGGCCCTGATCTAATCAGTGGGTTCTGAACCCAATCACAGGGCCCTGACCCCAATCACAGTACCCAGACCTCAATCACAGACCCCGACCCCAATCAAAGGGCCCAGACACCAATCACTGGGCCCTTATCACAATAACTGAGCCCTGACCCCAATCACGACCCAGACCCCAATCACTGGGCCCATACCCCAATCACAGGGCCCTGACCCCAATCACAGAGCCCTGACCCCAATCACAGGGCCCAGACCCCAATCACAGGGCCCTAACACCAATCACAGACCCCTGACCCCAATCACAGGACCGTGACCCCAATCACTGGGCCCTGACCCCAATCACTGGGCCCAGACCCCAATCATCGGGCCCTGACCCCAATCACAGACCCCAGACCCCAATCACAGTCCCCTGACCGCAATCACTGGGCCCTGACCCAATCACTGGGCCCAAACCCCAATCACTGGGCCCAGACCCCAATCACAGACCCCAGACACCAATCAGAGACCCCACATCTCAAACACTGGGCCCTGACCACAAACATGGGGCCCAGACCCCAATCACAGGGTCCTGACCCCAATCACTTGGCCCTGAACCCAAACACAGGGCCCTGACACCAATCACTGGGCCCTCACCCAAATCACTGGGCCCTGACCCCAATCACAGACCCCAGACCCCAATCAAAGACCCCAGACCCCAATCACTGGGCCCTGACCCCAATCACAGACCCCGGCTCCAATCACTGGGCCCTGACCCCAATCACTGGGCCCAGACCCCAATCAGAGACCCCAGACGCCAATCACAGACGCCAGACCCCAATCACAGTGCCCAGACACCAAACACAGACCCCAGACACCAATCACTGGGCCCAGACCCCATTCACAGACCCCTGACCCGAATCACTGGGCCCTGACCCCAATCATTGTGCCCAGACCCCAATCACTGGTCCCTGACCCCAATCACAGACCCCAGACCCTAATCACAGACCTCAGACCCCAATCACAGACCCCAGACTCTAATCACAGATACCAGACCCCAAACTCAGACCCCAGACCCCAATCACAGACCCCAGACCCCAATCACAGACCCCTGGCCCCAATCACAGACCCCAGACCCCAATCATAGACTCCAGACCCTAATCACAGACCTCAGACTCCAATCACAGACCCCAGACCCTAATCACAGACCCCAGACCACAATCACTGGGCCCTGACCCCAATCACTGGGCCCTGACCTCAATCCCAGACACCAGACCCCAATCACTGAGTCCAGACCTCAATCATAGGGCCCTGACCCCAATCACAGAACCTTCACCCCAATCAAAGACCCCGACCCCAATCACAGGGCCCAGACCCCAATCACAGGGCCCTGACCCCAATCACAGACCCCTGACCCCAATCACCGGGCCCTGACACCAATCACTGGGCCCTGACCCCAATCACTGGGCCCAGACCCCAATCACCGGGCCCTGACCCCAATCACTGGGCCCTGACCCCAATCATTGGTCCCTGACCCAAATCACAGACCCCAGACCGTAATCATAGACCCCTCACCCCAATCACTGGGCCCTGACCCCAAACACGGGGCACAGACCCCAATCACTGGGCCCTGACCCCAATCACTGGGCCCTGACCCCAATCACTGGCCCCTGACCCAATCACTGGGCCCTGACCCAAATCACTGGGCCCTGACCCCAATCGCAGACCCAGACCCCAATCACAGACCCCAGACCCCAATCACAGACCCCAGACCCCAATCACAGACCGCACACACAATCACAGACCCAGACCCCAATCACAGACCCCAGACCCCAATCACAGGCCCCAGACCACAATCACAGACCACAGATCCAATCACAGACCCCAGACCCCAATCACTGCGCCCAGACCTCATTCACAGACCCCAGACTCCAATCACAGACCCCAGACCCCAATCACAGACCCCAGACCCCAATCACAGGCCCCAGACCACAATTACAGACCCCAGATCCAATCACAGACCCCAGACCCCAATCACTGCGCCCAGACCTCATTCACAGACCCCAGACTCCAATCACAGACCCCAGACCCCAATCACAGACCGCAGACTCCAATCACAGACCCCAGACCACAATCACAGGGCTCAGAATCCAATCACAGACCCCCAACCTCAATCACAGATCCCAGACGCCAATCACAGACCCCAGATCACAATCACAGACCCCAGACACCAATCACAGACCCCAGACCACAATCACAGGCCCCAGACCCCAATCACAGACCCCAGACACCAATCACAGACCCCAGACGCCAATCACTGGGCCAAGACCACAATCACAGACCCCAGACCTCAATCACAGACCTCAGACCCCGATGACAGGGCTCAGAATCCAATCACAGACCCCCAATCTCAATCACAGATCCCAGACGCCAATCACAGACCCCAGACCCCAATCACAGATCCCAGACACCAGTCACAGACCCCAGACCCCAATCAGAGACCCCAGACTCCAATCACAGACCCAAGAACCCAATCACAGACCCCAGACCCCAATCACAGACCCCAGACCCCAATCACAGACCCCAGACCCCAATCACAGACCCCAGACCCCAATCACTGGGCACTGACCCCAATCACAGACCCCAGACCCCAATCAGAGACCCCAGACCCCAATCACAGACCCCAGACCCCAATCACAGACCCCAGACCCCAATCACAGACCCCAGACCCCAATCACAGACCCCAGACCTCAATCACAGACCCCAGACCCCAATCACAGATCCCAGACACCAATCACTGGACCCTGACCTCAATCACTGGGCCCTGACACCAGTCTCAGGGCCCGGACACCAATCACAGATCCCAGACACCAATCACATGACCCAGACCCGAATCACTGGGCCCTTATCCCAATCACTGGGCCCTGACACCAATCACAGACCCCAGACACCAATCACTGTGCCCAGACGCCAATCACAGGGCCCTGACACCAATTACAGACCCCTGACCCCAATCACAGGGCCCAGACCCCAATCACAGGGCCCTGACCCCAATCACAGACCGCTGACCCCAATCACAGGCCCATCACCCCAATCACTGGACCCTGACCCCAATCACTGGGCCCAGACCCCAATCACCGGGCCCTGACCCCAATCACTGGGCCCTGACCCCAATCACTGGTCCCTGACCCCAATCACAGACCCCAGACCCCAATCACAGACCCCACACACCAATCACTGGGCCGTGACCCTAAACACGGGGCACAGAACCAATCACTGGGCCCTGACCCTAATCACAGGGCCCTGACACCAATCACTGGGCCCAGACCCAAATCACTGGGCCCTGACCCCAATCACAGACCCCAGACCCCAATAACAGACACTAGACACCAATCATTGGGCCCAGACCCCAATCACTGGGCCCAGACACCAATCACTGGGCCCAGATCACAATCACCGGGCCCAGGCCCCAATCACTGGGCCCTGACCACAATCACTGGGCCCAGACCCCAATCAATGGACCCAGACACCAATCACAGGGCCCTGACCCCAATCACTGGGCCCTGACACCAATCACTGGGCCCCGACCCCAATCACAGGGCCCTGACCACAATCACAGACCCCTGACCCCAATCACTGAGCCATGACCCCAATCACTGGTCCCAAACCCCAATCACAGACACCAGACCCCAATCACAGACCCCAGACACCAATCAGTGGGCCCTGACACCAATCACTGGGGCCTGACCCAAATCACAGGGACCTGACCCCAATCACAGACCCCAGACCCCAATCACAGATCCCAGACCCGAATCACAAACCCCAGACCACAAAAACAGACCCCAGACCCCAATCACAGGGCTCAGAACCCAATCACAGACCCCAACCTCAATCACATACACCAGACCCCAATCACAGACCTCAGACCCCAATCACACGCCCCAGACCCCAATCACAGACCCCAGACCCCAATCACTGGGCCCAGACCCCAATCACTGGGCCCAGACCACAATCACAGACCGCAGACCCCAATCACAGGGCTCAGAACCCAATCACAGACCGCAACCTCAATCACAGACCCCAGACCACAATCACAGACCCCAGACCCCAATCACAGACACCAGACCCCAATCACAGACCCCAGACCACAATCACAGACCCCAGACCCTAATCACAGGGCACTGACCCCAATCATAGAGCCCAGACCCCTATCACAGACACCAGACCCCAATCACAGACCCCAGACCCCAATCACAGAACCTAGACCCCAATCACAGACCCCAGACCCCAATCAGAGATCCCAGACCCCAATCACAGACCCTAGACCCCAATCACTGGGCCCTGACCCCAATCACAGATCCCAGACACCAATCACTGGTCCCTGACCCCAATTACTGGGCCCTGACCCCAATCACAGGGTCCTGACCCCAATCACAGTCCCCAGACCCCAATCACAGACCCCACACCCCAATCACTGGGTCCTGACCACAAACACGGGGCACAGACCCCAATCACTGGACCCAGACCGCAATCACTGGGCCCAGACCCCAATCACTGGGCACAGATCCCAATCTACGGGCCCAGACCCCAATTACTGGGCCCTGACCCCAAGCACTGTGCCCAGACCCCAATCAATGGACCCTGACACCAATCACAGGGCCCTGACCCTAATCACTGGGCCCTGACACCAATCACTGGGCCCTGACCCCAATCACAGGGCCCTGACTCCAATCACAGACCCCTGACCACAATCGCAGACCCCTGACCCCAATCACTGAGCCCTGACCCCAATCACTGGGCCCAGACCACAATCACAAGCACCAGACCCCAATCACAGACCCCAGACACCAATCACTGGGCCCTGACCACAATCACTGGGGCCTGACCCTAATCACAGGGACCTGACCCCAATCACAGACCCCAGTCCCCAATCACAGACCCCATACACGAATCACAAACCCCAGACCCCAAAAACAGACCCCAGACCCCAATCACAGGGCTCAGAACCCAATCACCGACCCCAACCTCAATCACATACCCCAGACCGCAATCACAGACCCCAGACCCCAATCACAGGCCCCAGACCCAAATCACAGACCCCAGACCTCAATCACAGACCCCAGACCCCAATCACTGGGCCCAGACCCCATTCACAGACCCCAGACCCCAATCACAGACCGCAGACGCCAATCACAGACCCCAGACCCCAATCACAGGGCTCAGAACCCAATCACAGACCCCAACCTAAATCACAGATCCAGACCCCAATCACAGACCCCAGACCCCAATCACAGACCCCTGACACCAATCACAGACCCCAGACCCCAATCAATGGGCCCAGACCCCAATCACAGACCCCAGACCTCAATCAAAGACCGCAGACCCCAATCACAGGGCCCTGACCCCAATCACAGACCCCAGACCCCAATCACAGACCCCAGACCCCAATCTCAGGGCACTGACGCCAATCATAGACCCCAGACCCCTATCACAGACCCCAGACCCCAATCACAGACCCCAGACCCCAATCACAGACCCCATACCCCAATCACAGATCCCAGACACCAATCACTGGGTCCTGACCCCAATCACTGGGCCCTGACCCCAATCACAGGGCCCTGACCCCAATCACAGACCCCAGACCCTAATAACAGGGCCCAGACCACAATCACTGGGCCCTTATCACAATCACTGGGCCCTGACCCCAATCAGAGACCCCAGATCCCAACCACTGGACCCAGACCCCTATCGCAGGGCCCTGATCACAATCACAGAGCCCTGACCCCAATCACAGGCCCCTGACACAAATCACTGCGCCCTGACACCAATCACTAGGCCCAGACCCCAATCACCGGGACCTGAACCCAATCACTGGGCCCTGACCGCAATCACTGGACTTTGACCTCAATCACAGACCCCAGACCGCAATCACAGACCCCACATCCCAATCACTGGGCCCTGACCCCAATCACTGAGCCCTGACCCAAATCACAGGGCCCTGACCCCAATCACAGACCCCAGACCCGAATCACAGACCCTTTACCCCAATTACTGGGTCCTGACACCAATCATTGGGCCCTGACCCCAATCACAGAGCCCTGACCCCAATCACAGACCCCTGACCACAATCACAGACACCTGACCCCAATCACTGAGCCCTGACCCCAATCACAGGGCCCAGACCCCAATCACAGGGCACTGAGACCAATCACAGATCCCTGACCCCAATCACAGGCCCCTGACACCAATCACTGCGCCCTGACACCAATCACTAGGCCCAGAACCCAATCACCGGGACCTGAACCCAATCACTGGGCCCTGACCGCAATCACTGGACTTTGACCCTAATCACAGACCCCAGACCCCAATCACAGACCCCACACCCCAATCACTGGGCCCTGACCCCAATCACTGGGCCCTGACCCAAATCACTGGGCCCTGACCCCAATCACAGACCCCAGACCCGAATCACAGACCCCTTACCCCAATTACTGAGTCCTGACACCAATCATTGGGCCCTGACCCCAATCACAGAGCCCTGACCCCAATCACAGACCCCAGACCCCAATCACAGACCCCACACCCAATCACAGACCCAGACCCCAATCACAGACCCCAGACCCAATCACAGGCCCCAGACCACAATCACAGACACCAGATCCAATCACAGAACCCACACCCCAATCACTGCGCCCAGACCCCATTCACAGACCCCAGACCCCAATCACAGACCACAGACTCCAATCACAGATCCCAGACCCCAATCAAAGGGCTCAGAAGCCAATAACAGACCCCAGACCTCAATCACAGATCCCAGACGCCAATCACATACCCCAGACCCCAATCACAGACCCCAGACACCAATCACAGACCCCAGACACCAATCTCTGGGCCCAGACCCCAATCACAGACCCCAGACCTCAATCATAGACCGCAGACCTCAATCACAGACCCAAGAACCCAATCACAGACCCCAGACCCCAATCACAGACCCCAGACCCCAATCATTGGGCACTGACACCAATCACAGACCCCAGACCCCAATCACAGACCCCAGACCCCAATCACAGACCTCAGACCCCAATCACAGACCCCAGACGCCAATCACAGACCCCAGACCCCAATCACAGGCCCCAGACCCCAATCACAGACCCCAGACACCAATCACAGATCCCAGACACCAATCTCTGGGCCCAGACGCCAATCACAGACCCCAGACCTCAATCATAGACCGCAGACCTCAATCACAGACCCAAGAACCCAATCACAGACCCCAGACCCCAATCACAGACCCCAGACCCCAATCACTGGGCACTGACACCAATCACAGACCCCAGACCCCAATCACAGACCCCAGACCCCAATCACAGACCTCAGACCCCAATCACAGACCCCAGACGCCAATCACAGACCCCAGACCCCAATCACAGGCCCCAGACCCCAATCACAGACCCCAGACCCCAATCACAGACCCCAGACCCGAATCATTGGACCCAGACCCCATTCACAGACCCCAGACCACAATCGCAGATCCCAGACCCCAATCACAGACCTCAGACTCCAATCACAGACACCTGACACCAATCACAGACCCCTGACACCAATCACAAACCCCAGACCCCAATCAATGGGCCCAGACCCCAATCACAGACCCCAGATTTCAATCAAAGACCGCAGACCCCAATCACAGACCCCAGACCCCAATCACAGACGCCAGACCCCAATCACAGATCCCAGACCCCAATCACAGACCCCAGACCCCAATCACTGGGCACTGACCCCAATCACAGACCCCAGACCCGAATCATAGACCCCAGACCACAATCACAGACCCCAGACCCCAATCACAGACCACAGACCTCAATCACAGACCCCAGACCCCAATCAAAGGGCCCAGACACCAATCACTGGGCCCTTATCACAATAACTGAGCCCTGACCCCAATCACGACCCAGACCCCAATCACTGGGCCCATACCCCAATCACAGGGCTCTGACCCCAATCACAGAGCCCTGACCCAAATCACAGGGCCCAGACCCCAATCACAGGGCCCTAACCCCAATCACAGACCCCTGACCCCAATCACAGGCCCGTGACCCCAATCACTGGGTCCTGACCCCAATCACTGGGCCCAGACCCCAATCATCTGGCCCTGACCCCAATCACAGACCCAAGATCCCAATCACAGTCCCCTGACCGCAATCACTGGGCCCTGACCCAATCACTGGGCCCAAACCCCAATCACTGAGCCCAGACCCCAATCACAGACCCCAGACACCAATCAGAGACCCCACATCTCAAACACTGGGCCCTGACCACAAACATGGGGCCCAGACCCCAATCACTGGGTCCTGATCCCAATCACTTGGCCCTGAATCCAATCACAGGGTCCTGACACCAATCACTGGGCCCTCACCCAAATCACTGGGCCCTGACCCCAATCACAGACCCCAGACCCCAATCAAAGACCCCAGACCCCAATCACTGGGCCCTGACCCCAATCACTGGGCCCTGACCCCAATCACAGACCCCAGACCCTAATCACAGACCTCAGACCCCAATCACAGACCCCAGACTCTAATCAGAGATACCAGACCCCAAACTCAGACCCCAGACCCCAATCACAGACCCCAGACCCCAATCACAGACCCCTGACCCCAATCACAGACCCCAGACCCCAATCACAGACTCCAGACCCTAATCACAGACCTCAGACTCCAATCACAGACCCCAGACCCTAATCACAGACCCCAGACCCCAATCACTGGGCCCTGACCCCAATCACTGGGCCCTGACCTCAATCCCAGACACCAGACCCCAATCACTGAGTCCAGACCCCAATCACAGGGCCCTGACCCCAATCACAGAACCTTCACCCCAATCAAAGACCGCGACACCAATCACAGGGCCCAGACCCCAATCACAGGGCCCTGACCCCAATCACAGACCCCTGACCCCAATCACCGGGCCCTGACACCAATCACTGGGCCCTGACCCCAATCACTGGGCCCAGACCCCAATCACCGGGCCCTGACCCCAATCACTGGGCCCTGACCCCAGTCATTGGTCCCTGACCCAAATCACAGACCCCAGACCTCAATCATAGACCCCTCACCCCAATCACTGGGCCCTGACCCCAAACACGGGGCACAGACCCCAATCACTGGGCCCTGACCCCAATCACTGGGCCCTGACCCCAATCACTGGCCCCTGACCCAATCACTGGGCCCTGACCCAAATCACTGGGCCCTGACCCCAATCGCAGACCCAGACCCCAATCACAGACGCCAGACCCCAATCACAGACCCCAGACCCCAATCACAGACCCCACACCCAATCACAGACCCAGACCCCAATCACAGACCCCAGACCCCAATCACAGGCCCCAGACACAATCACAGACCCCAGATCCAATCACAGACCCCAGACCCCAATCACTGCGCCCAGACCTCATTCACAGACCCCAGACTCCAATCACAGACCCCAGACTCCAATCACAGACCCCAGACCCCAATCACAGATCGCAGACTCCAATCACAGACCCCAGACCACAATCACAGGGCTCGGAATCCAATCACCGATCCCCAACCTCAATCACAGATCGCAGACGCCAATCACAGACCCCAGATCACAATCACAGACCCCAGACACCAATCACAGACCCCAGACCACAATCACAGGCCCCAGACCCCAATCACAGACCCCAGACACCAATCACAGAGCCCAGACGCCAATCACTGGGCCAAGACCACAATCACAGACCCCAGACCTCAATCACAGACCCCAGACCCCGATGACAGGGCTCAGAATCCAATCACAGACCCGCAACCTCAATCACAGATCCCAGACGCCAATCACAGACCCCAGACCCCAATCACAGACCCCAGACACCAATCACAGACCCCAGACCCCAATCACAGACCCCAGACTCCAATCACAGACCCAAGAACCCAATCACAGACCCCAGACCCCAATCACAGACCCCAGACCCCAATCACAGACCCCAGACCCCAATCACAGACCCCAGACCCCAATCACTGGGCACTGACACAAATCACAGACCCCAGACCCCAATCAGAGACCCCAGACCCCAATCACAGACCCCAGACCTCAATCACAGACCCCAGACCCCAATCACAGATCCCAGACACCAATCACTGGGCCCTGACCTCAATCACTGGGCCCTGAGACCAATCACAGGGCCCGGACACAATCACAGATCTCAGACACCAATCACATGGCCCAGACCCCAATCACTGGGCCCTTATCCCAATCACTGGGCCCTGACCCCAATCACAGACCCCAGACCCCAATCACTGTGCCCAGACGCCAATCACAGTGCCCTGACACCAATTACAGACCCCTGACCCCAATCACAGGGCCCAGACCCCAATCACAGGGCCCTGACCCCAATCACAGACCGCTGACCCCAATCACAGGCCCATGACCCCAATCACTGGACCCTGACCCCAATCACTGGGCCCAGACCCCAATCACCGGGCCCTGACCCCAATCACTGGGCCCTGACCCCAATCACTGGTCCCTGACCCCAAACACAGACCCCAGACCCCAATCACAGACCCCACACACCAATCACTGGGCCGTGACCCTAAACACGGGGCACAGACCCAATCACTGGGCCCTGACCCCAATCACAGGGCCCTGACACCAATCACTGGGCCCAGACCCAAATCACTGGGCCCTGACCCCAATCACAGACCCCAGACCACAATAACAGACACTAGACCGCAATCACTGGGCCCAGACCCCAATCACTGGGCCCAGACACCAATCACTGGGCCCAGATCACAATCACCGGGCCCAGGCCCCAATCACTGGGCCCTGACCCCAATCACTGGGCCCAGACCCCAATCAATCGACCCACACACCAATCACAGGGCCCTGACTCCAATCACTGGGCCCTGACACCAATCACTGGGCCCTGACCCCAATCACAGGGCCCTGACCACAATCACAGACCCCTGACCCCAATCACTGAGCCCTGACCCCAATCACTGGTCCCAAACCCCAATCACAGACACCAGACCCCAATCACAGACCCCAGACACCAATCAGTGGGCTCTGACCCCAATCACTTGGGCCTGACCCCAATCACAGGGACCTGACCCCAATCACAGACCCCAGACGCCAATCACAGATCCCAGACACGAATCACAAACCCCAGACCCCAAAAACAGACCCCAGACCCCAATCACAGGGCTCAGAACCCAATCACATACCCCAACCTCAATCATATACACCAGACCCCAATCACAGACCTCAGACCCCAATCACACGCCCCAGACCCCAATCACAGACCCCAGACCCCAATCACTGGGCCCAGACCCCAATCACTGGGCCCAGACCACAATCACAGACCGCAGACCCCAATCACAGACCCCAGACCCCAATCACAGGGCTCAGAACCCAATCACAGACCCCAATCTCAATCACAGACCCCAGACCACAATCACAGACCCCAGACCCCAATCACAGACACCAGACCCCAATCACAGACCCCAGACCACAATCACAGACCCCAGACCCCAATCACAGGGCACTGACCCCAATCATAGATCCCAGACCCCTATCACAGACACCAGACCCCAATCACAGACCCCAGACACCAATCACAGACCCTAGACCCCAATCACAGACCCCAGACCCCAATCAGAGATCCCAGACACCAATCACTGGGCCCTGACCCCAATCACTGGGCCCTGACCCCAATCACAGGGCCCTGACCCCAATCACAGACCCCAGACATCAATCACAGACCCATGACCCCAATCACAGATCCCAGACACCAATCACTGGGCCCTGACCCCAATCACTGGGCCCTGACCCCAATCACAGGGTCCTGACCCCAATCACAGTCCCCAGACCCCAATCACAGACCCCACACCCCAATCACTGGGTACTGACCCCAAACACGGGGCACAGACCCCAATCACTGGGCCCTGACCACAATCACTGGGCCCTGACACCAATCACTGGGCCCTGACCCAAATCACTGGGCCCTGACCCCAATCACGGACCCCAGACCCCAATAACAGACACAAGACCCCAATCACTGGACCCAGACCGCAATCACTGGGCCCAGACCCCAATCACTGGGCACAGATCCCAATCACCGGGTCCAGACCCCAATTACTGGGCCCTGACCCCAATCACTGTGCCCAGACCCCAATCAATGGACCCTGACACCAATCACAGGGCCCTGACCCCAATCACTGGGCCTTGACACCAATCACTGGGCCCTGACCCCAATCACAGGGCCCTGACTCCAATCACAGACCCCTGACCACAATCACAGACACCTGACCCCAATCACTGAGCCCTGACCCCAATCACTGGGCCCAGACCACAATCACAAACACCAGACCCCAATCACAGACGCCAGACACCAATCACTGGGCCCTGACCACAATCACTGGGGCCTGACCCTAATCACAGGGACCTGACCCCAATCACAGACCCCAGTCCCCTATCACAGACCCCAGACACGAATCACAAACCCCAGACCCCAAAAACAGACCCCAGACCCCAATCATAGGGCTCAGAACCCAATCACCGACCCCAACCTCAATCACATACCCCAGACCGCAATCACAGAACCCAGACCCCAATCACAGGCCCCAGACCCAAATCACAGACCCCAGACCCCAATCACAGACCCCAGACCCCAATCACTGGGCCCAGACCCCATTCACAGACCCCAGACCCCAATCACAGACCGCAGACCCCAATCACAGACCCCAGACCCCAATCAGAGGGCTCAGAACCCAATCACAGACCCCAACCTAAATCACAGACCCCAGACACCAATCACAGACCCTAGACCCCAATCACAGACCCCTGACACCAATCACAGACCCCAGACCCCAATCAATGGGCCTAGACCCCAATCACAGACCCTAGACCTCAATCAAAGACCGCAGACCCCAATCACAGACCCCAGACCCCAATCACAGACCCCAGATCCCAATCACAGACCCCAGACCCCAATCTCAGGGCACTGACGCCAATCATAGACCCCAGACCCCTATCACAGACCCCAGACCCCAATCACAGACCCCAGACCCCAATCACAGACCCCAGAACCCAATCACAGATCTCAGACACCAATCACTGGGTCCTGACCCCAATCACTGGGCCCTGACCCCAATCACAGGGCCCTGACCCCAATCACAGACCCCAGACCCTAATAACAGGGCCCAGACCCCAATCACTGGGCCCTTATCACAATCACTGGGCCCTGACCCCAATCAGAGACCCCAGATCCCAACCACTGGTCCCAGACCCCTATCTCAGGGCCCTGACCACAATCACAGAGCCCTGACCCCAATCACAGGCCCCTGACACAAATCACTGCGCACTGACACCAATCACTAGGCCCAGAACCCAATCACCGGGACCTGAACCCAATCACTAGGCCCTGACCGCAATCACTGGACTTTGACCTCAATCACAGACACTAGACCCCAATCACAGATCCCACACCCCAATCACTGGGCCCTGACCCCAATCACTGGGCCCTGACCCAAATCACTGGGCCCTGACCCCAATCACAGACCCCAGACCCGAATCACAGACCCCTTACCCCAATTACTGGGTCCTGACACCAATCATTGGGCCCTGACCCCAATCACAGAGCCCTGACCCCAATCACAGACCCCTGACCACAATCACAGACACCTGACCCCAATCACTGAGCCCTGACCCCAATCACTGGGCCCAGACACCTATCACTGGGCCCAGACCCCAATCAACGGGCCCTGACCACAATCACTGGTCTCTGACACCAATCACAGAACCCAGACCCCAATCACAGACCCCGCACCCCAATCACTGTGCGCTGACCCCAAACACGGGGCATAGACCCCAAGCACCGGGCCCTGACCCTAATCACTGGGCCCTGACACCAATTACTGGGCCCTGACACAAATTACTGGGCCCTGACCCAAATCACAGACCCGAGACCATAATCACAGACCCCTGACCCCAAACACTGGGCCCTGACCCCAATCACTGGGCCAAAACCCCAATCACAGACCCCAGACCCCAATTACTGGGCCCAGACCCCAATCACAGGGCCCTGACCCCAATCACAGACCCGTGACCCCAATCACAGGGCCCAGTCCCCAATCACAGTGCCCTGACCCCAATCACTGACCCTAGACCCCAATCACAGACCCCTGAGCCCAATCACTGGGCCCTGACCCCAATCACTGGGCCCAGACCCCAATCACTGGGCCCAGACCACAATCACCGGGCCCTGACCCCAATCACTGGGCCCTGACCCCCATCACTGGGCCCTGACCCCAATCACAGAACCCAGACTCCAATCAGAGACCCCACATCTCAAACACTGGGATCTGACCACAAACATGGGGCCCAGACCCCAATCACTGGGCCCATGACCCCAATCACTGTGTCCTGACCCCAATCACTGGGCCCTGACACCAATCACTGGGCCCTGACCCAAATCACTGGGCCCTGACCCCAATCACAGACCCCAGACCCCAATCACAGACCCCAGACCCCAATCACAGACTCCTGTCCCCAATCACAGACCCCAAACCCCAATCACAGACACCAGACACCACTCACAGACCCCAGAACCCAATCACAGACCCCAGACCCTACTCACAGACCCCAGACCCCAATCACTGGGCCCTGACCCCAATCACTGGGCCCTGACCCCAATCACAGACCCCAGACCCCAATCACTGGGCACTGACACCAATCACAGTCCCCAGACCCCAATCACAGACCCCAGACCCCAATCACAGACCCCAGACCCCAATCACAGACCCCAGACCCCAATCACAGACCCAAGACCTCAATTACAGACCCCAGACCCCAATCACAGATCCCAGACACCAATCACTGGGCCCTGACCTCAATCATTGGGCCCTGACACCAATCACAGGGCCCGGACACCAATCACAGATCCCAGACACCAATCACATGGCCCAGACGCCAATCACTAGGCCCTTATCCCAATCACTGGGCCCTGACCCCAATCACAGACCCCAGACACCAATCACTGTGCCCATACGCCAATCACAGGGCCCTGACCCCAATTACAGACCCCTGACCCCAATCACAGGGCCCATACCCCAATCACAGGGCCCTGACCCCAATCACAGACCGCTGACCCCAACCACAGGCCCATGACCACAATCACTGGGCCCTGACCCCAATCACTGGGCCCAGACCCCAATCACCGGGCCCTGACCCCAATCACTGGGCCCTGACCCCAATCACTGTTCCCTGACCCCAATCACAGACCCCAGACCCCAATCACAGACCCCACACACCAATCACTGGGCCCTGACCCCAAACACGGGGCACAGACCCAATCACTGGGCCCTGACCCCAATCACAGGGCCCTGACACCAATCACTGGGCCCAGACCCAAGTCACTGGGCCCTGACCCCAATCACAGACCCCAGACCCCAATAACAGACACTAGACACCAATCACTGGGCCCAGACCCCAATCACTGGACCCAGACCCCAATCACTGGGCCCAGACCCCAATCACTGGGCCCAGATCACAATCACCGGGCCCAGGCCCCAATCACTGGGCCCTGACCCCAATCACTGGACCCAGACCCCAATCAATGGACCCAGACACCAATCACAGGGCCCTGACCCCAATCACTGGGCCCTGACACCAATCACAGGGCCCTGTCCCCAATCACAGGGCCCTGACCACAATCACAGACACCAGACCCCAATCACAGACCCCAGACACCAATCAGTGGGCCCTGACCCCAATCACTGGGGCCTGACCCCAATCACAGGGACCTGACCCCAATCACAGGGCTCAGAACCCAATCACAGACCCCAACCTCAATCACATACACCAGACCCCATTCACAGACCGCAGACCCCAATCACAGGGCTCAGAACCCAATCACAGACCCCAACCTCAATCACAGACCCCAGACCCCAATCACAGACCCCAGACCCAAATCACAGACCCCTGACACCAATCACAGACCCCAGACCCCAATCACAGACCCCAGACCCCAATCACAGACCCCAGACCACAATCACAGACCTCAGACCCCAATCACAGGGCACTGACCCCAATCATAGACTCTAGACCCCTATCACAGACCCCAGACGCCAATCACAGACCGCAGACCCCAATCACAGACCCCAGACCCCAATCACAGACCCCAGACCCCAATCACAGATCCCAGACACCAATCACTGGGCCCTGACCCCAATCACTGGGCCCTGACCCCAATCACAGGGCCCTGACCCCAATCACAGACCCCAGACCTCAATCACAGACCCATGACCACAATCACAGATCCCAGACACCAATCACTGGGCCCTGACCCCAATCACTGGGCCCTGACCCCAATCACAGGGCCCTGACCCCAATCACAGACCCCAGACCCCAATCACAGACCCCACACCCCAATCACTGGGTCCTGACCCCAAACACGGGGCACAGACCCCAATCACTGGGCCCTGACCCCAATCACTGGGCCCTGACACCAATCACTGGGCCCTGACCCAAATCACTGGGCCCTGACCCCAATCACGGACCCCAGACCCCAATAACAGAGACTAGACCCCAATCACTGGGCCCAGACAGCAATCACTGGGCTCAGACCCCAATCACTGGGCGAAGATCCCAATCGGGCCCAGACCCCAATTACTGGGCCCTGACCCCAATCACTGGGCCCAGACCCCAATCAATGGACCCTGACACCAATCACAGGGCCCTGACCCCAATCACTGGGCCCTGACACCAATCATTGGGCCCTGACCCCAATCACAGGGCCCTTACTCCAATCACAGACCCCTGACCACAATCACAGACCCCTGACACCAATCACTGAGCCCTGACCCCAATCACTGGGCCCAGACCCCAATCACAGACACCAGACCCCAATCACAGACCCTAGACACCAATCACTGGGCCCTGACCCCAATCCCTGGGGCCTGACACCAATCACAGGGACCTGACCCCAATCACAGACCCCAGACGCCAATCACAGACCCCAGACACGAATCACAAACCCCAGACCCCAAAAACAGACCCCAGACCCCAATCACAGGGCTCAGAACCCAATCAGAGACACCAACCTCAATCACATACCCCAGACCCCAATCACAGACCCCAGACCACAATCACAGGCCCCAGACCCAAATCACAGACCCCAGACCACAATCACAGACCCCAGACCCCAATCACTGGGCTCAGACCCCATTCACAGACCCCAGACCCCAATCACAGACCGCAGACCCCAATCACAGACCCCAGACCCCAATCACAGGGCTCAGAACCCAATCACAGACCCCAACCTAAATCACAGTCCCCAGACCCCAATCACAGACCCCAGACCCCAATCACAGACCCCTGACACCAATCACAGACCCCAGACCCCAATCAATGGGCCCAGACCCCAATCACAGACCCCAGACCTCAATCAAAGACCGCAGACCCCAATCACAGACCCCAGACCCCAATCACAGACCCCAGACCCCAATCACTGACCCCAGGCCCCAATCTCAGGGCACTGACCCCAATCACTGGGCCCTGACCCCAATCACAGGGCCCTGACACCAATCACAGACCCCAGACCCTAATAACAGGGCCCAGACCCCAATCACTGGGCCCTTATCACAATCACTGGGGCCTGACCCCAATCAGAGACACCAGATCCCAATCACTGGGCCCAGACCCCTATCTCAGAGCCCTGACCCCAATCACAGAGCCCTGACACCAATCACAGGGCCCAGACCCCAATCACAGGGCACTGAGACCAATCACAGATCCCTGTCCCCAATCACAGGCCCCTGACCCCAATCACTGCGCCCTGACCCCAATCACTAGGCCCAGACCCCAATCACCGGGACCTGAACCCAATCACTGGGCCCTAACCGCAATCACTGGACTTTGACCCCAATCACAGACCCCAGACCCCAATCACAGACCCCACACCCCAATCACTGGGCCCTGACCCCAATCACTGGCCCCTGACCCAAATCACTGGGCCCTGACCCCAATCACAGACCCCAGACCCGAATCACAGACCCCTTACCCCAATCACTGGGTCCTCACACCAATCATTGGGCCCTGACCCCAATCACAGAGCCCTGACCCCAATCACAGACACCTGACCCCAATCACTGAGCCCTGACCCAAATCACTGGGCCCAGACACCTATCACTGGGCCCAGACCCCAATCACTGGGCCCTAACCCCAATCACTGGGCCGTGACACAATCACTGGTCTCTGACACCAATCACAGACCCCAGACCCCAATCACAGACCCCGCACACCAATCACTGTGCCCTGACCCCAAACACGGGGCATAGACCCCAATCACTGGGCCCTGACCCTAATCACTGGGCCCTGACACCAATTACTGGGCCCTGACACAAATCACTGGGCTCTGACCCCAATCACAGACCCGAGACACAATCACAGACCCCTGACCCCAATCACTGGGCCCTGACCCCAATCACTGGGCCAAAACCCCAATCACAGACCCTAGACCCCAATTACTGGGCCCAGACCATAATCACAGGGCCCTGACCCCAATCAAAGACCCGTGACACCAATCACAGGGCCCAGTCCCCAATCACAGTGCCCTGACCCCAATCACTGACCCCAGACCCCAATCACAGACCCCTGAGCCCAATCACTGGGCCCTGACGCCAGTCACTGGGCCCAGACCCCAATCACTGGGCCCAGACCCCAATCACAGTCCCCTGACCCCAATCACAGACCCCAGACCCCAATCTCAGTCCCCTGACCCCAATCACTGGGCCCTGACCCCAATCACTGGGCCCAAACCCCAATCACTAAGCCCAGACCCCAATCACAGACCCCAGACACCAATCAGAGACCTCACATCTCAAACACTGGGCCCTCACCAGAAACATGGGGCCCAGATCCCAATCACTGGGCCCTGACCCCAATCACTGGGCCCTGAACCCAATCACTGGGCCCTGACATCAATCACTGGGCCCTGACCCAAATCACTGGGCCCTGACCTCAATCACATACCCCAGACCCCAATCACAGACCCCAGACACCAATCACTGGGCCCTGACCCCAATCGCAGACCCCAGACCCCAATCAATGGGCCCTGACCCCAATCACTGGGCGCAGACCTCAATCAGGGACCCAGACCGCAATCCCAGATGCCTGACACATATCACAGTGCCCAAACACAAAACACAGACCGCAGACGCCAATCACTGGGCCCAGACCACAATCACAGACCTCTGACCCCAATCACTGGGCCCTGACCCCAATCACTGTGCCCAGACCCCAATCACTGGGCCCTGACCCCATTCACAGACCCCAGACCCCAATCACAGACCTCGACCCAATCACAGATCCCAGACTCTAATCAGAGATACCAGACCTCAAACTCAGACCCCAGAACCCAATCACAGACCCCAGACCCCAATCACAGACCCCTGACCCCAATCACAGACCCCAGACCCAATCACAGACTCCAGACCCCAATCACAGACCCCAGACCCCAATCACAGACCCCAGACCCTAATCACAGACCCCAGACCCCAATCACTGGGCCCTGACCCCAATCACTGGGCCCTGACCCCAATCCCAGACCCCAGACCCCAATCACTGGACCCAGTCCCCAATCACAGGGCCCAGACCCCAATCACAGGGCCCTGACACCAATCACACACCGCTGACCCCAATCACAGGCCCCTGACCCCTATCACTGGGCCCTGACCCCAATCACTGGGCCCAGACTCCAATCACCGGGCCCTGACCCCAATCACTGGGCCCTGACCCCAATCACTGGTCCCTGAACCCAATCACATACCCCAGACCCCAATCATAGACCCCTTACCCCAATCACTGTGCCCTGACCCCAAACACGGGGCACAGACCCCAATCACTGGGCCCTGACCCCAATAACTGTGCTATGACACCAATCACTGGGCCCTGACCCAAATGACTGGGCTCTGACCCCAATCACAGACCACAGACCCCAATCACAGACCCCTGAACCCAATCACTGGGCCCTGAACCCAATCAATGGGCCCAGACCCCAATCAATGGGACCAGACCCCAATCACCGGGCCCTGACACCAATTACTGGGCCCTGACCCCAATCACTGGGCCCAGACCCCAATCACTGGACCCAGACACCAATCACAGGGCACTGACCTCTATCACTGGGCCCTGACACCAATCACTGGGACCTGACCCCAATCACAGGGCCCTGACCCCAATCACAGACCCCTGACCACAATCACAGATCCCTGACCACAATCACTGAGCCCTGACCACAATCACGGGGCCCAGAACCCAATCACAGACCCCAGACCCCTATCACAGACCCCAGACAACAATCACTGGGCCCTGACCCCAGTCACAGGGCCCTGACGCCAATCACAGACCCCAGACCCCAATCACAGACCCTAGAACCCAATCACAAACCCCAGACCCCAATCACAGCCCCTTGACCCCAATCACAGGCCCCAGACCCCAATCACATACCCTTGACCCCAATCACAGGCCCCAGACCCCAATCACAGACCACAGACCCCAATCACAGACCCCAGACCCCAGTCACTTGGCCCAGACCCCATTCACAGACTCCAGACCCCAATCACAGACCGCAGACCCCAATCACCAACACCAGACCCCAGACCCCAATCACAGACCTCAGACACCAATCACAGACCCCTGACACCAATCACAGACCCCTGACACCAATCACAGACCCCAGTCCCCAATCAATGGGCCCAGACCCCAATCACAGACCCCAGACTTCAATCAAAGACCGCAGACCCCAATCACAGACCAGAGACCCCAATCACAGATCCCAGACCCCAATCACAGATCCCAGATCCCAATCACTGGGCACTGACCCGAATCACAGATCCCAGACCCCAATCATAGACCCCAGACCCCAATCATAGACCACAGACCCCAATCACAGACCCCAGACCTCAATCACAGACCCCAGACCCCAATCACAGGACCCAGACCCCAATCACTGGGCCCTTATCACAATCACTGGGCCCTGACGCCAATCACAGAGCCCAGACCCCAATCACTGGGCCCATACCCCAATCACCGGGCCCTGACCCCAATCACAGAGCCCTGACCCCAATCACAGGGCCCTAACCCCAATCACAGACCCCTGACCCCAATCACAGGCCCGTGACCACAATCACTGGGCCCTGACACCAATCACTGGGCCCAGACCTCAATCACCGGGCCCTGACCACAATCACAGACCCCAGACTCCAATCACAGTCCCCTGACCCCAATCACTGGGCCCTGACCCCAATCACTGGGCCCAAACCCCAATCACTGGGCCCAGACCCCAATCACAGACCCCAGACACCAATCAGAGAACCCACATCTCAAACACTGGGCCCTGACCACAAACATGGGGCCCAGACCCCAATCACTGGGCCCTGACCCCAATCACTGGGCCCTGAACCCAATCACTGGGCCCTGACACCAATCACTGGGCCCTGACCCAAATCACTGGGCCCTGACCACAATCACAGACCCCAGAACCCAATCACAGACCCCAGACCCCAATCACTGGGCCCTGACCCCAATCACAGACCCCAGACCCCAATCACTGGGCCCTGACACCAATCACTGGGCCCAGACCCCAATCAGAGACCCCAGACCCCAATCACAGACGCCAGACCCCAATCACAGTGCCCAGATACCAAACACAGACCCAGTCACCAATCACTGGGCCCAGACCCCAATCACAGACCCCTGACCACAATCACTGGGCCCTGACCCCAATCACATACCCCAGACCCCAATCACTGATCTCAGACCCCAATCACAGACCCCAGACTCTAATCACAGATACCAGACCACAAACACAGACCCCAGGCCCCAATCACAGACCGCAGACCCCAATCACAGACCCCTGACCCCAATCACAGACCCCAGACCACAATCACAGACTCCAGACCCCAATCACAGACCCCAGACCCAATCACAGACCCCAGACCCTAATCACAGACCCCAGACCCCAATCCCTGGGCGCTGACCCCAATCACTGGGCCCTGACCCCAATCCCAGACCCCAGACCCCAATCACAGGGCCCAGACCCCAATCACAGGGCCCTGACCCCAATCACAGAACCTTGACCCCATTCACTGACCCCGACCCCAATCACAGGGCCCAGACCCCAATCACAGGGCCCTGACCCCAATCACAGACCCCTGACCCCAATCACAGGCCCCTGACCCCAGTCACTGGGCCCTGACCTCAATAACTGGGCCCAGACCCCAATCACCAGGCCCTGACCCCAATCACTGGGCCCTGACCCCAATCACTGGGCCCTGATCCCAATAACTGGGCCCTGACCCAAATCACTAGGCCCTAACCCCAATTGCAGACGCAGACCCCAATCACAGACCCCAGACCCCAATCACAGACCCCAGACCCCAATCACAGACCCCACACCCAATCACAGACCCAGACCCCAATCACAGACCCCAGACCCCAATCACAGGCCCCAGACCACAATCACAGACCCCAGATCCAATCACAGACCCCACACCCCAATCACTGCACTCGGACCCCATTCAGAGACCCCAGACCCCAATCACAGACCGCAGACTCCAATCACAGATCCCAGACCCCAATCACAGGACTCAGAAGCCAATAACAGACCCCAGACCTCAATCACAGATCCCAGACGCCAATCACAGAACCCAGACCCCAATCACAAACCCCAGACACCAATCACAGACCCGAGACACCAATCTCTGGGCCCAGACCCCAATCACAGACCCCAGACCTCAATCATAGACCGCAGACCTCAATCACAGACCCAAGAACCCAATCACAGACCCCAGACCCCAATTACAGACCCCAGACCCCAATCACTGGGCACTGACACCAATCACAGACCCCAGACCCCAATCACAGACCCCAGACCCCAATCACAGACACCAGACACCAATCACAGACCCCAGACCCCAATCACAGACCCCAGACCCCAATCACAGACCCCAGACCCCAATCACAGACCCCAGACCCCAATCACAGACGCCAGACCCGAATCACTGGGCCCAGACCCCGTTCACAGACCCCAGACTACAATCGCAGACCCCAGACCCGAATCACAGACCTCAGACTCCAATCACAGACCCCTGACACCAATCACAGACCCCTGACACCAATCACAAACCCCAGACCCCAATCAATGGGCCCAGACCCCAATCACAGACCCCAGACTTCAATCAAAGACCGCAGACCCCAATCACAGACCCCGGACCCCAATCACAGACGCCAGACCCCAATCACAGATCCCAAACCCCAATCACAGACCCCAGACACCAATCACTGGGCCCTGACCCCAATCACTGGGGCCTGACCCCAATCACAGGGACCTGACCCCAATCACAGACCCCAGACCCCAATCACAGATCCCAGACCCGAATCACAAAATCCAGACACCAAAAACAGACCCCAGACCCCAATCACAGGGCTCAGAACCCAATCACAGACCCCAACCTCAATCACATACCCCAGACCCCAATCACAGACCCCAGACCCCAATCACAGGCCCCAGAACCCAATCACAGACCCCAGACCCCAATCACAGACCCCAGACCCCAATCATACGGCTCAGAACCCAATCACAGACCCCAACCTCAATCACAGACCCCAGACCCCAATCACAGACCCCAGACCCAAGTCACAGACCCCTGACACCAATCACAGACCCCAGACCCCAATCAATGGGCCCAGACCCCAATCACAGAACCCAGACCTCAATCAAAGACCGCAGACCCCAATCACAGAACCCAGACCCCAATCACAGACCCCAGACCCCAATCACAGACCCCAGACCACAATCACAGAACCCAGACCCCAATCACAGGGCACTGACCCCACTCATAGAACCCAGACCCCTATCAAAGACCCCAGACCCCAATCACAGACCCCAGACCCCAATCACAGACCCCAGACCCCAATCACAGACCCTAGACCTCAATCACAGACCCCAGACCCCAATCACAGATCCCAGACACCAATCACTGGCCCTGACCCCAATCACTGGGCCCTGATCCCAATCACTGACCCCAGACCCGAATCACAGATCCCAGACTCGAATCACAAACCCCTGACCCCAAAAACAGACCGCAGACGCCAATCACAGGGCTCAGAACCCAATCACAGACCCCAACCTCAATCACATACCCCAGACCCCAATCACAGACCCCAGACCCCATTCACAGACTGCAGACCACAATCACAGACCCCAGACCCCAATCACAGGGCTCAGAACCCAATCACAGACCCCAACCTCAATCACAGACCCCAGACTCCAATCACAGACCCCACACCCAAGTCACAGACCCCTGACACCAATCACAGACCCCAGACCCCAATCAATGGGCCCAGACCCCAATCCGAGACCCCAGACCTCAATCAAAGACCGCAGACCCCAATCACAGATCCCAGACCCCAATCACAGACCCCAGAACCCAATCACAGACCCCAGACCACAATCACAGACCCCAGACCCCAAACACAGTGCAATGACCAAAATCATAGACCCCAGACCCCTATCACAGACCACAGACCCCAATCACAGACCCCAGACCCCAATCACAGACCCCAGACCCCAATCACAGACCCCAGACCTCAATCACAGACCCCAGACCCCAATCACAGATCCCAGACACCAATCACTGGGCCCTGACCCCAATCACTGGGCCCTGACCCCATTCACAGGGCCCTGACCCCAATCACAGACCCCAGACCCCAATCACAGACCCCAGACCCCAATAACAGGGCCCTGACCCCAAACACGGGGCACAGACCCCAATCACTGGGCCCTGACCCCAATCAGTGAGCCCTGACACCAATTACTGGACCTTGACCCAAATCTCTGGGCCCTGACCCCAATCGCAGACCCCAGACCCCAATAACAGACACTAGACCCCAATCACTGGGCCCAGACACCAATCACTGGGCCCAGACCCCAATTACTGGGTCCAGATCCCAATCACCGGGCCCAGACTCCAATCACTGGGCCCTGACCCCAATCACTGGGCCCAGACCCCAATCAATGGACCCAGACACCAATCACTGGGCCCTGACCCCAATCATTGGGCCCTGACACCAATCACTGGGCCCTGACCCCAATCACAGGGCCCTGACTCCAATCACAGACCCCTGACCGCAATCACAGACCCCTGACCCCAATCACTGGGCCCTAACCACAATCACTGGGCCCTGACCACAATCACTGGTCTCTGACACCAATCACAGACCCCAGACCCCAATCACAGACCCCACACCCGCATCATTGTATCCTGACACCAAACACGGGGCACAGACCCCAATCACTGGGTCCTGATCCTAATCACTGGGCCCTGACACCAATCACGGACCCGAGACCCCAATCACAGATCCCTGACCCCAATCACTGGGCCCTGACCCCAATCACTGGGCCAAAACCTCAATCACAGACCCCAGACCACAATCACTGGGCCCAGACACCAATCACAGGGCCCTGACACCAATCACAGACCCCAGACCCCAATCACAGACCCCACACCCCAATCACTGTGCCCTGATACCAAACACGGGGCACAGACCCCAATCACTGGGCCCTGACCCTAATCACTGGGCCCTGACACCAATCACAGACCCGAGACCCCAATCACAGACCCCTGACCCCAATCACTGGGCCCTGACCCCAATCACTGGGCCAAAACCCCAACCACAGACCCCAGACCCCAATCACTGGGCCCAGTCCCCAATCACAGGGCGCTGACCCCAATCACTGACCCCAGACCCCAATCACAGACACCTGAGCCCAATCACTGGGCCCTGACCCCAATCACTGGGCCCAGACCCCAATCACAGGGCCCAGACCCCAATCACCGGGCCCTGACCCCAATCACTGGGCCCTGACCCCCATCACTGGGCCCTGACCCCAATCACAGAACCCAGACACCAATCAGAGACCCCACATCTCAAAAACTTGGCCCTGACCACAAACATGGGGCCCAGACCCCAATCACTGGGCCCATGACCCCAATCACTGGGCCCTGATCCCAATCACTGGGCCCTGACCCAAATCTTTGGGCCCTGACCCCAATCACAACCGCAGACGCCAATCACTGGGTCCTGACCCCAATCACAGACCCCAGAACCCAATCACTGAGCCATGACCCCAATCACTGGGCCCAGACCTCAATCAGAGACCCCAGACCCCAATCACAGACGCCAGACCCCAATCACAGTGCCCAGACACCAAACACAGACCCCAGACCCCAATGACTGGGCCCACACCCCAATCACAGACCCCTGACCCCAATCACTGGGCCCTGACCCCAATCACTGTGCCCAGATCCCAATCACTGGGCCCTGACCCCAAGCACAGAACCCAGACCCCAATCACAGACCTCAGACCCCAATCACAGACCCCAGACTCTAATCACAGATACCAGACCCCAAACTCAGACCCCAGACCCCAATCACAGACCCCAGACCCCAATCACAGACCCCTGACCCCAATCACAGACCCCAGACCCCATTCACAGACACCAGACCCCACTAACAGACCCCAGACCCCAATCACAGACCCCAGACCCTAATTACAGACCCCAGAGCCCAATCACTGGGCCCTGACCCCAATCACTGGGCCCTGACCCCAATCCAAGACCCCAGACACCAATCACTGGACCCAGACCCCAATCACAAGGCCCAGACCCCAATCACAGGGCCCTGACCCCAATCACACACCCCTGACCCCAATCACAGTCCCCTGACCCCAATCACTGGGCCCTGACTCCAATCACACGGCCCTGCCCCCAATCACTGGGCCCTGACCCCAATCACTGGTCCCTGACCACAATCACAAACCCCAGACCCCAATAATAGACCCCTCACCCCAATCACTGGGCCCTGACACCAAACACGGGGCACAGACCCCAATCACTGGGCCCTGACCCCAATCACTGGGCCCTGACCCCAATCACTGGGCCCTGACACCAATCACTGGGCCCTGACCCAAATCACTGGGATCTGACTCCAATCACAGACACCAGACCCCAATCACAGACCCCTGAACCCAATCACTGGGCCCTGACCCCAATCACTGAGCCCAGACCCCAATCACTGGGACCAGACTCCAATCACCGGGCCCTGACACCAATCACTGGGCCGTGACCTCAATCACTGGGCCCAGACCCCAATCACTGGACCCAGACACCAATCACAGGGCCCTGATCTCAATCACTGTGACCTGACACCATCACCGACCCCTGACCACAATCTCAGACCCCTGGCCCCAATCACTGAGCCCTGACCCCAATCACGGGGCCCAGACCCCAATCACAGACCCCAGACATCAATCACTGGGCCTTGACCCCAGTCAATGGGCCCTGACGCCAATCACAGACCCCAGACCACAATCACAGACCCCTGACCACAATCACAGACCCCTGACCCCAATCACTGAGCCCTGACCCGAATCACCGGGCCCAGACCCAAATCACAGACACCAGACCCCAATCACAGACCCCAGACAACAATCACTGGGCCCTGACCCCAATCACTGGGGCCTGACCCCAATCACAGGGACCTGACCCCAATCACAGACCCCAGACCCCAATCACAGATCCCAGACCCGAATCACAAAATCCAGACACCAAAAACAGACCCCAGACCCCAATCACAGGGCTCAGAACCCAATCACAGACCCCAACCTCAATCACATACCCCAGACCCCAATCACAGACCCCAGACCCCAATCACAGGCCCCAGACCCCAATCACAGACCCCAGACCCCAATCACAGACCCCAGACCCCAATCACTGGGCCCAGACCACATTCACAGACCCCAGACCCCAATCACAGACCGCAGACCCCAATCACAGACCCCAGACCCCAGTCATAGGGCTCCGAACCCAATCACAGACCCCAACCTCAATCACAGACCCCAGACCCCAATCACAGACCCCAGACACAAGTCACAGACCCCTGACACCAATCACAGACCCCAGACCCCAATCAATGGGCCCAGACCCCAATCACAGAACCCAGACCTCAATCAAAGACCGCAGACCCCAATCACAGACCCCAGACCCAAATCACAGACCCCAGACCCCAATCACAGACCCCAGACCACAATCACAGAACCCAGACCCCAATCACAGGGCACTGACCCCAATCATAGAACCCAGACCCCTATCACAGACCCCAGACCCCAATCACAGACCCCAGACCCCAATCACAGACCCCAGACCCCAATCACAGACCCCAGACCTCAATCACAGACCCCAGACCCCAATCACAGATCCCAGACGCCAATCACTGGCACTGACCCCAATCACTGGGCCCTGATCCCAATCACAGACCCCAGACCCGAATCACAGATCCCAGACTCGAATCAGAAACCCCAGACCCCAAAAACAGACCCCAGACGCCAATCACAGGGCTCAGAACCCAATCACAGACCCCAACCTCAATCACATACCCCAGACCCCAATCACAGACCCCAGACACCAATCACAGGCCACAGACCCCAATCACAGACCCCAGACCCCAATCACAGACCCCAGACCCCAATCACTGGGCCCAGACCTCATTCACAGACCTCAGACCCCATTCACAGACTGCAGACCCCAATCACAGACCCCAGACCCCAATCACAGGGCTCAGAACCCAATCACAGACCCCAACCTCAATCACAGACCCCAGACTCCAATCACAGACCCCACACCCAAGTCACAGACCCCTGACACCAATCACAGACCCCAGACCCCAATCAATGGGCCCAGACCCCAATCCCAGACCCCAGACCTCAATCAAAGACCGCAGACCCCAATCACAGACCCCAGACCCCAATCACAGACCCCAGAACCCAATCACAGACCCCAGACCACAATCACAGACCCCAGACCCCAATCACAGTGCACTGACCACAATCATAGACCCCAGACCCCTATCACAGACCCCAGACCCCAATCACAGGTCCCAGACACCAATCACTGGGCCCTGACCCCAATCACTGGGCCCTGACCCCATTCACAGGGCCCTGACCCCAATCACAGACCCCAGACCCCAATCACAGACCCCAGACCCCAATAACAGGGCCCTGACCCCAAACACGGGGCACAGACCCCAATCACTGGGCCCTGACCCAAATCAGTGAGCCCTGACACAAATTACTGGACCCTGACCCAAATCTCTGGGCCCAGACCCCAATCACAGACCCCAGACCCCAATAACAGACACTAGACCCCAATCACTGGACCCAGACCCCAATCACTGGGCCCAGACCCCAATCACTGGGTCCAGATCCCAATCACCGGGCCCAGACCCCAATCACTGGGCCCTGACCCCAATCACTGGGCCCAGACCCCAATCAATGGACCCAGACACCAATCACTGGGCCCTGACCCCAATCATTGGGCCCTGACACCAATCACTGGGCCCTGACCCCAATCACTGGGCCCTGACTCGAATCACAGACCCCTGACCGCAATCACAGACCCCTGACCCCAATCACTGAGGCCTGACCCCAATCACTGGGCCCAGACCCCAATCACTGGGCCCAGACCCCAATCACCGGGCCCTGACCCCAATCACTGGGCCCTAACCACAATCACTGGGCCCTGACCACAATCACTGGTCTCTGACACCAATCACAGACCCCAGACCCCAATCACAGACCCCACACCCCCATCATTGTGCCCTGACACCAAACACGGGGCACAGACCCCAATCACTGGGTCCTGATCCTAATCACTGGGCCCTGACACCAATCACAGACCCGAGACCCCAATCACAGATCCCTGACCCCAATCACTGGGCCCTGACCCCAATCACTGGGAAAAAACCCCAATCACAGACCCCAGACCACAATCACTGGGCCCAGACACCAATCACAGGGCCCTGACACCAATCACAGACCCCAGACCCCAATCACAGACCCCACACCCCAATCACTGTGCCCTGACACCAAACACGGGGCACAGACCCCAATCACTGGGCCCTGACCCTAATCACTGGGCCCTGACACCAATCACAGACGCGAGACCCCAATCACAGATCCCTGACCCCAATCACTGGGCCCTGACCCCAATCACTGGGCCAAAATCCCAACCACAGACCCCAGACCCCAATCACTGGGCCCAGTCCCCAATCACAGGGCCCTGACCCCAATCACTGACCCCAGACCACAATCACAGACACCTGAGCCCAATCACTGGGCCCTGACCCCAATCACTGGGCCCAGACCCCAATCACAGGGCCCAGACCACAATCACCGGGCCATGACCCCAATCACTGGGCCCTGACCCCCATCACTGGGCCCTGACCCCAATTACAGAACCCAGACATCAATCAGAGACCCCACATCTCAAACACTGGGCCCTGACCACAAACATGGGGCCCAGACCCCAATCACTGAGCCCATGACCCCAATCACTGGGCCCTGATCCCAATCACTGGGCCCTGACCCAAATCTTTGGGCCCTGACCCCAATCACAACCCCAGACCCCAATCACTGGGTCCTGACCCCAATCACAGACCCCTGACACCAATCACTGAGCCATGACCCCAATCACTGGGCCCAGACCTCAATCAGAGACCCCAGACCCCAATCACAGACGCCAGACCCCAATCACAGTGCCCAGACACCAAACACAGACCCCAGACCCCAATCACTGGGCCCAGACCCCAATCACAGACCCCTGACCCCAATCACTGGGCCCTGACCCCAATCACTGTGCCCAGACCCCAATCACTGGGCCCTGACCCCAAGCACAGACCCCAGACCCCAATCACAGACCTCAGACCCCAATCACAGACCGCAGACTCTAATCACAGACCCCAGAGCCCAATCACTGGGCCCTGACCCCAATCACTGGGCCCTGACCCCAATCCAAGTCCCCAGACACCAATCACTGGACCCAGACACCAATCACAGGGCCCAGACCCCAATCACAGGGCCCTGACCCCAATCACACACCCCTGACCCCAATCACAGGCCCCAGACCCCAATCACAGGGCCCTGACCCCAATCACACACCCCTGACCCCAATCACATTCCCCTGACCCCAATCACTGGGCCCTGACCCCAATCACGGGGCCCTGACCCCAATCACTGGGCCCTGACCCCAATCACTGGTCCCTGATCACAATCACAAACCCCAGACCCCAATAATAGACCCCTCACCCCAATCACTGGGCCCTGACCCCAAACACGGGGCACAGACCCCAATCACTGGGCCCTGACCCCAATCACTGGGCCCTGACCCCAATCACTGGGCCCTGACACCAATCACTGGGCCCTGACCCAAATCACTGGGATCGGACTCCAATCACAGACACCAGACCCCAATCACAGACCCCTGAACCCAATCACTGGGCCCTGACCCCAATCACTGAGCCCAGACCCCAATCACTGGGACCAGACTCCAATCACCGGGCCCTGACACCAATCACTGGGCCGTGACCTCAATCACTGGGCCCAGACCCCAATCACTGGACCCAGACACAAATCACAGGGCCCTGATCTCAATCACTGTGACCTGACACCATCACCGACCCCTGACCACAATCTCAGACCCCTGACCCCAATCACTGAGCCCTGACCCCAATCACGGGGCCCAGACCCCAATCACAGACCCCAGACATCAATCACTGGGCCTTGACCCCAGTCAATGGGCCCTGACGCCAATCACAGACCCCAGACCACAATCACAGACCCCAGACCCCAATCACAAACCCCAGAACCCAAAAACAGATCCCAACCTCAATCACATACCCCAGACCCCAATCACAGACCCTTGAACCCAATCTCAGGCCCCAGACACCAATCACAGACCGTGGACCCCAATCACAGGCCCCAGACACCAATCACAGACCCCAGACCCCAATCAAAGACCACGGACCCCAATCACTGGGCCCAGACCCCATTCACAGACCCCAGACCCCAATCACAGAACGCAGACCCCAATCACAGACCCCAGACCACAATCACAGGGCTCAGAACCCAATCACAGACCCCAAACTCAATCACAGACCCCAGACCCCAATCACAGATCCCAGACCCCAATCACAGACCCATGACACCAATCACAGACCCCAGACCCCAATCAATGGGCCCAGACCCCAATCACAGACCCCAGACTTCAATCAAAGACCGCAGACCCCAATCACAGACCCCAGACCCCAATCACAGATCCCAGACCTCAATCACAGACCCCAAACCCCAATCACTGGGCACTGACCGCAATCACAGACACCAGACCCCAATTATAGACCCCAGACCCCAATCACAGACCCCAAACCGCAATCACAGACACCAGACCCCAATCACAGACCCCAATCACAGACCCCAGACCCCAATCACAGACCCCAGACCCCAATCACAGACCCCAGACACCAATCACTGGACCCAGACCCCAATCACAAGGCCCAGACCCCAATCACAGGGCCCTGACCCCAATCACACACCCCTGACCCCAATCACAGTCCCCTGACCCCAATCACTGGGCCCTGACTCCAATCACACGGCCCTGCCCCCAATCACTGGGCCCTGACCCCAATCACTGGTCCCTGACCACAATCACAAACCCCAGACCCCAATAATAGACCCCTCACCCCAATCACTGGGCCCTGACACCAAACACGGGGCACAGACCCCAATCACTGGGCCCTGACCCCAATCACTGGGCCCTGACCCCAATCACTGGGCCCTGACACCAATCACTGGGCCCTGACCCAAATCACTGGGATCTGACTCCAATCACAGACACCAGACCCCAATCACAGACCCCTGAACCCAATCACTGGGCCCTGACCCCAATCACTGAGCCCAGACCCCAATCACTGGGACCAGACTCCAATCACCGGGCCCTGACACCAATCACTGGGCCGTGACCTCAATCACTGGGCCCAGACCCCAATCACTGGACCCAGACACCAATCACAGGGCCCTGATCTCAATCACTGTGACCTGACACCATCACCGACCCCTGACCACAATCTCAGACCCCTGGCCCCAATCACTGAGCCCTGACCCCAATCACGGGGCCCAGACCCCAATCACAGACCCCAGACATCAATCACTGGGCCTTGACCCCAGTCAATGGGCCCTGACGCCAATCACAGACCCCAGACCACAATCACAGACCCCTGACCACAATCACAGACCCCTGACCCCAATCACTGAGCCCTGACCCGAATCACCGGGCCCAGACCCAAATCACAGACACCAGACCCCAATCACAGACCCCAGACAACAATCACTGGGCCCTGACCCCAATCACTGGGGCCTGACCCCAATCACAGGGACCTGACCCCAATCACAGACCCCAGACCCCAATCACAGATCCCAGACCCGAATCACAAAATCCAGACACCAAAAACAGACCCCAGACCCCAATCACAGGGCTCAGAACCCAATCACAGACCCCAACCTCAATCACATACCCCAGACCCCAATCACAGACCCCAGACCCCAATCACAGGCCCCAGACCCCAATCACAGACCCCAGACCCCAATCACAGACCCCAGACCCCAATCACTGGGCCCAGACCACATTCACAGACCCCAGACCCCAATCACAGACCGCAGACCCCAATCACAGACCCCAGACCCCAGTCATAGGGCTCCGAACCCAATCACAGACCCCAACCTCAATCACAGACCCCAGACCCCAATCACAGACCCCAGACACAAGTCACAGACCCCTGACACCAATCACAGACCCCAGACCCCAATCAATGGGCCCAGACCCCAATCACAGAACCCAGACCTCAATCAAAGACCGCAGACCCCAATCACAGACCCCAGACCCAAATCACAGACCCCAGACCCCAATCACAGACCCCAGACCACAATCACAGAACCCAGACCCCAATCACAGGGCACTGACCCCAATCATAGAACCCAGACCCCTATCACAGACCCCAGACCCCAATCACAGACCCCAGACCCCAATCACAGACCCCAGACCCCAATCACAGACCCCAGACCTCAATCACAGACCCCAGACCCCAATCACAGATCCCAGACGCTAATCACTGGCACTGACCCCAATCACTGGGCCCTGATCCCAATCACAGACCCCAGACCCGAATCACAGATCCCAGACTCGAATCAGAAACCCCAGACCCCAAAAACAGACCCCAGACGCCAATCACAGGGCTCAGAACCCAATCACAGACCCCAACCTCAATCACATACCCCAGACCCCAATCACAGACCCCAGACCCCAATCACAGGCCACAGACCCCAATCACAGACCCCAGACCCCAATCACAGACCCCAGACCCCAATCACTGGGCCCAGACCTCATTCACAGACCTCAGACCCCATTCACAGACTGCAGACCCCAATCACAGACCCCAGACCCCAATCACAGGGCTCAGAACCCAATCACAGACCCCAACCTCAATCACAGACCCCAGACTCCAATCACAGACCCCACACCCAAGTCACAGACCCCTGACACCAATCACAGACCCCAGACCCCAATCAATGGGCCCAGACCCCAATCCCAGACCCCAGACCTCAATCAAAGACCGCAGACCCCAATCACAGACCCCAGACCCCAATCACAGACCCCAGAACCCAATCACAGACCCCAGACCACAATCACAGACCCCAGACCCCAATCACAGTGCACTGACCACAATCATAGACCCCAGACCCCTATCACAGACCCCAGACCCCAATCACAGGTCCCAGACACCAATCACTGGGCCCTGACCCCAATCACTGGGCCCTGACCCCATTCACAGGGCCCTGACCCCAATCACAGACCCCAGACCCCAATCACAGACCCCAGACCCCAATAACAGGGCCCTGACCCCAAACACGGGGCACAGACCCCAATCACTGGGCCCTGACCCAAATCAGTGAGCCCTGACACAAATTACTGGACCCTGACCCAAATCTCTGGGCCCAGACCCCAATCACAGACCCCAGACCCCAATAACAGACACTAGACCCCAATCACTGGACCCAGACCCCAATCACTGGGCCCAGACCCCAATCACTGGGTCCAGATCCCAATCACCGGGCCCAGACCCCAATCACTGGGCCCTGACCCCAATCACTGGGCCCAGACCCCAATCAATGGACCCAGACACCAATCACTGGGCCCTGACCCCAATCATTGGGCCCTGACACCAATCACTGGGCCCTGACCCCAATCACTGGGCCCTGACTCGAATCACAGACCCCTGACCGCAATCACAGACCCCTGACCCCAATCACTGAGGCCTGACCCCAATCACTGGGCCCAGACCCCAATCACTGGGCCCAGACCCCAATCACCGGGCCCTGACCCCAATCACTGGGCCCTAACCACAATCACTGAGCCCTGACCACAATCACTGGTCTCTGACACCAATCACAGACCCCAGACCCCAATCACAGACCCCACACCCCCATCATTGTGCCCTGACACCAAACACGGGGCACAGACCCCAATCACTGGGTCCTGATCCTAATCACTGGGCCCTGACACCAATCACAGACCCGAGACCCCAATCACAGATCCCTGACCCCAATCACTGGGCCCTGACCCCAATCACTGGGAAAAAACCCCAATCACAGACCCCAGACCACAATCACTGGGCCCAGACACCAATCACAGGGCCCTGACACCAATCACAGACCCCAGACCCCAATCACAGACTCCACACCCCAATCACTGTGCCCTGACACCAAACACGGGGCACAGACCCCAATCACTGGGCCCTGACCCTAATCACTGGGCCCTGACACCAATCACAGACCCGAGACCCCAATCACAGATCCCTGACCACAATCACTGGGCCCTGACCCCAATCACTGGGCCAAAATACCAACCACAGACCCCAGACCCCAATCACTGGGCCCAGTCCCCAATCACAGGGCCCTGACCCCAATCACTGACCCCAGACCACAATCACAGACACCTGAGCCCAATCACTGGGCCCTGACCCCAATCACTGGGCCCAGACCCCAATCACAGGGCCCAGACCACAATCACCGGGCCATGACCCCAATCACTGGGCCCTGACCCCCATCACTGGGCCCTGACCCCAATTACAGAACCCAGACATCAATCAGAGACCCCACATCTCAAACACTGGGCCCTGACCACAAACATGGGGCCCAGACCCCAATCACTGAGCCCATGACCCCAATCACTGGGCCCTGATCCCAATCACTGGGCCCTGACCCAAATCTTTGGGCCCTGACCCCAATCACAACCCCAGACCCCAATCACTGGGTCCTGACCCCAATCACAGACCCCTGACACCAATCACTGAGCCATGACCCCAATCACTGGGCCCAGACCTCAATCAGAGACCCCAGACCCCAATCACAGACGCCAGACCCCAATCACAGTGCCCAGACACCAAACACAGACCCCAGACCCCAATCACTGGGCCCAGACCCCAATCACAGACCCCTGACCCCAATCACTGGGCCCTGACCCCAATCACTGTGCCCAGACCCCAATCACTGGGCCCTGACCCCAAGCACAGACCCCAGACCCCAATCACAGACCTCAGACCCCAATCACAGACCGCAGACTCTAATCACAGACCCCAGAGCCCAATCACTGGGCCCTGACCCCAATCACTGGGCCCTGACCCCAATCCAATTCCCCAGACACCAATCACTGGACCCAGACACCAATCACAGGGCCCAGACCCCAATCACAGGGCCCTGACCCCAATCACACACCCCTGACCCCAATCACAGGCCCCAGACCCCAATCACAGGGCCCTGACCCCAATCACACACCCCTGACCCCAATCACATTCCCCTGACCCCAATCACTGGGCCCTGACCCCAATCACGGGGCCCTGACCCCAATCACTGGGCCCTGACCCCAATCACTGGTCCCTGACCACAATCACAAACCCCAGACCCCAATAATAGACCCCTCACCCCAATCACTGGGCCCTGACCCCAAACACGGGGCACAGACCCCAATCACTGGGCCCTGACCCCAATCACTGGGCCCTGACCCCAATCACTGGGCCCTGACACCAATCACTGGGCCCTGACCCAAATCACTGGGATCTGACTCCAATCACAGACACCAGACCCCAATCACAGACCCCTGAACCCAATCACTGGGCCCTGACCCCAATCACTGAGCCCAGACCCCAATCACTGGGACCAGACTCCAATCACCGGGCCCTGACACCAATCACTGGGCCGTGACCTCAATCACTGGGCCCAGACCCCAATCACTGGACCCAGACACAAATCACAGGGCCCTGATCTCAATCACTGTGACCTGACACCATCACCGACCCCTGACCACAATCTCAGACCCCTGACCCCAATCACTGAGCCCTGACCCCAATCACGGGGCCCAGACCCCAATCACAGACCCCAGACATCAATCACTGGGCCTTGACCCCAGTCAATGGGCCCTGACGCCAATCACAGACCCCAGACCACAATCACAGACCCCAGACCCCAATCACAAACCCCAGAACCCAAAAACAGATCCCAACCTCAATCACATACCCCAGACCCCAATCACAGACCCTTGAACCCAATCTCAGGCCCCAGACACCAATCACAGACCGTGGACCCCAATCACAGGCCCCAGACACCAATCACAGACCCCAGACCCCAATCAAAGACCACGGACCCCAATCACTGGGCCCAGACCCCATTCACAGACCCCAGACCCCAATCACAGAACGCAGACCCCAATCACAGACCCCAGACCACAATCACAGGGCTCAGAACCCAATCACAGACCCCAAACTCAATCACAGACCCCAGACCCCAATCACAGATCCCAGACCCCAATCACAGACCCATGACACCAATCACAGACCCCAGACCCCAATCAATGGGCCCAGACCCCAATCACAGACCCCAGACTTCAATCAAAGACCGCAGACCCCAATCACAGACCCCAGACCCCAATCACAGATCCCAGACCTCAATCACAGACCCCAAACCCCAATCACTGGGCACTGACCGCAATCACAGACACCAGACCCCAATTATAGACCCCAGACCCCAATCACAGACCCCAAACCGCAATCACAGACACCAGACCCCAATCACAGACCCCAATCACAGACCCCAGACCCCAATCACAGACCCCAGACCCCAATCACAGACCCCAGACACCAATCACTGGGCCCTGACCCCAATCACTGGGCCCAGACCCCAATCACAGGGCCCTGACCCCAATCACAGACCCCAGACCCCAATCACAGACCCCAGACCCCAATCACAGACCCCAGACCCCAATCACTGGGCCCAGACCCCATTCACAGGCCCCAGACCCCAATCACAGACCGCAGACCCCTATCACAGACCCCAGACCCCAATCATAGGGCTCAGAACCCAATCACAGACCCCAACCTCAATCACAGACCCCAGACCACAATCATAGACCACTGACACCAATCACAGACCCCAGACCCCAATCAATGGGCCCAGACCCCAATAACAGACCCCAGACCTCAATCAAAGACCGCAGACCCCAATCACAGACCCCAGACCCCAATCACAGACCCCAGACCCCAATCACAGACCCCAGACCACAATCACAGACCCCAGACCCCAATCACAGGGTACTGACCCCAATCATAGAACCCAGACCCCTATCACAGACCCCAGACCCCATTCACAGACTGCAGACCCCAATCACAGACCCCAGACCCCAATCACAGACCCCAGACCCCAATCACAGACTGCAGACCACAATCACAGACACCAGACCCCAATCACAGGGCTCAGAACCCAATCACAGACCCCAACCTCAATCACAGACCCCAGACCCCAATCACAGACCCCAGACCCTAATCACAGACCCCAGACCCCAATCACAGACCCCAGACCTCAATCACGGACCCCAGACCCCAATCACAGATCCCAGACACCAATCACTGGGCCCTGACCCCAATCACTGGGCCCTGACCCCAATCACAGGGCCCTGACCCCAATCACAGACCCCAGACCCCAATCACAGACCCCAGACCCCAATAACAGGGCCCTGACCCCAAACACGGGGCACAGACACCAATCACTGGGCCCTGACCCCAATCACTGGGCCCTGACACCAATTACTGGACCCTGACCCAAATCACTGGGCCCTGACCCCAATCACAGACCCCAGACCCCAATAACAGACACTAGACCCCAATCACTGGGCCCAGACCCCAATCACTGGGCCCAGACCCCAATCACTGGGCCCAGATCCCAATCACCGGGCCCAGACCCCAATCACTGGGCCCTGACCCCAATCACTGGGCCCAGACCCCAATCAATGGACCCAGACTCCAATCACAGGGCACTGACGCCAATCATTGGGCCCTCACACCAATCACTGGGCCCTGACCCCAATCACAGGGCCCTGACTCCAATCACAGACCCCTGACCACAATCACAGACCCCAGACCTCAATCACAGACCCCAGACCCCAATCACAGACCCTAGACCCCAATCACAGGGCACTGACCCCAATCATAGAACCCAGACGCCTATCACAGACCCCAGACCCCAATCACAGACCCCGGACCCCAATCACAGACCCCAGACCCCAATCACAGACCCCAGACCTCAATCACAGACCCCAATCACAGATACCAGACACCAATCACTGGGCCCTGACCCCAATTACTGGGCCCTGACCCCAATCACAGACCCCAGACCCGAATCACAGATCCCAGACCCGAATCACAAACCCCAGACCCCAAAAAAAGACTCCTGACGCCAATCACAGGGCTCAGAACCCAATCACAGACCCCAACCTCAATCACATACCCCAGACCCCAATGACAGACCCCAGACCCCAATCACAGGCCCCAGACCCCAATCACAGACCCCAGACCCCAATCACAGACCCCAGACCCCAATCACAGACCCCAGACCCCAATCACAGACCCCAGAACCCATTCACAGACCCCAGACCACAATCACAGACCCCAGACCCCAATCACAGTGCACTGACCACAATCATAGACCCCAGACCACTATCACAGACCCCAGACCCCAATCACAGACCCCAGACCCCAATCACAGACCCCAGACCCCAATCACAGAACCCAGACCTCAATCACAGACCCCAGACCCCAATCACAGATCCCAGACAACAATCACTGGGCCCTGACCCCAATCACTGGGCCCTGACCCCATTCACAGGACCCTGACCCCAATCACAGACCCCAGACCCCAATCACAGACCCCAGACCCCAATAACAGGGCCCTGACCCCAAACACGGGGCACAGACCCCAATCACTGGGCCCTGACCCCAATCAGTGAGCACTGACACCAATTACTGGACCCTGACCCAAATCTCTGGGCCCTGACCCCAATCACAGACCCCAGACCCCAATAACAGACACTAGACCCCAATCACTGGGCCCAGACCCCAATCACTGGGCCCAGACCCCAATCACTGGGTCCAGATCCCAATCACCGGGCCCAGACCCCAATCACTGGGCCCTGACCCCAATCACTGGGCCCAGACCCCAATCAATGGACCCAGACACCAATCACTGGGCCCTGACCCCAATCATTGGGTCCTGGCACCAATCACTGGGCCCTGACCCCAATCACAGGGCCCTGACTCCAATCACAGACCCCTGACCGCAATCACAGACCCCTGACCCCAATCACTGAGGCCTGACCCCAATCACTGGGCCCAGACCCCAATCACTGGGCCCAGACCCCAATCACCGGGACCTGACCCCAATCACTGGGCCCTAACCACAATCACTGGGCCCTGACCACAATCACTGGTCTCTGACACCAATCACAGACCCCAGACCCCAATCACAGACCCCACACCCCCATCATTGTGCCCTGACAACAAACACGGGGCACAGTCCCCAATCACTGGGTCCTGATCCTAATCACTTGGCCCTGACACCAATCACAGACCCGAGACCCCAATCACAGATCCCTGACCCCAATCACTGGGCCCTGACCCCAATCACTGGGCCAAAACCTCAATCACAGACCCCAGACCACAATCACTGGGCCCAGACACCAATCACAGGACCCTGACACCAATCACAGACCCCAGACCCCAATCACAGACCCCACACCCCAATCACTGTGCCCTGACACCAAACACGGGGCACAGACACCAATCACTGGGCCCTGACCCTAATCACTGGGCCCTGACACCAATCACAGACCCGAGACCCCAATCACAGACCCCTGACCCCAATCACTGGGCCCTGACCCCAATCACTGGGCCAAAACCCCAACCACAGACCCCAGACCCCAATCACTGGGCCCAGTCCCCAATCACAGGGCCCTGACCCCAATCACTGACCCCAGACCACAATCACAGACACCTGAGCCAAATCACTGGGCCCTGACCCCAATCACTGGGCCCAGACCCCAATCACAGGGCCCAGACCACAATCACCGGGCCCTGACCCCAATCACTGGGCCCTGACCCCCATCACTGGGCCCTGACCCCAATCACAGAACCCAGACACCAATCAGAGACCCCACATCTCAAACACTGTGCCCTGACCACAAACATGAGGCCCAGACCCCAATCACTGAGCCCATGACCCCAATCACTGGGCCCTGATCCCAATCACTGGGCCCTGACGCAAATCTTTGGGCCCTGACCCCAATCACAACCCCAGACCCCAATCACTGGGTCCTGACCCCAATCACAGACCCCTGACACCAATCACTGAGCCATGACCCCAATCACTGGGCCCAGACCTCAATCAGAGACCCCAGACCCCAATCACAGACGCCAGACCCCAATCACAGTGCCCAGACACCAAACACAGACCCCAGACCCCAATCACTGGGCCCAGACCCCAATCACAGACCCCTGACCCCAATCACTGGGCCCTGACCCCAATCACTGTGCCCAGACCCCAATCACTGGGCCCTGACCCCAAGCACAGACCCAGACCCCAATCACAGATCTCAGACCCCAATCACAGACCCCAGACTCTAATCACAGACCCCAGAGCCCAATCACTGGGCCCTGACTCCAATCACTGGGCCCTGACCCCAATCCAAGACCCCAGACACCAATCACTGGACCCAGACCCCAATCACAGGGCCCAGACCCCAATCACAGGGCCCTGACCCCAATCACACACCCCTGACCCCAATCACAGGCCCCAGACCCCAATCACAGGGCCCTGACCCCAATCACACACCCCTGACCCCAATCACAGTCCCCTGACCCCAATCACTGGGCCCTGACCCCAATCACGGGGCCCTGACCCCAATCACTGGGCCCTGACCCCAATCACTGGTCCCTGACCACAATCACAAACCCCAGACCCCAATAATAGACCCCTCACCCCAATCACTGGGCCCTGACCCCAAACACGGGGCACAGACCCCAATCACTGGGCCCTGACCCCAATCACTGGGCCCTGACCACAATCACTGGGCCCTGACATCAATCACTGGGCCCTGACCCAAATCACTGGGATCTGACTCCAATCACAGACACCAGACCCCAAACATAGACCCCTGAACCCAATCACTGGGCCCTGACCCCAATCACTGAGCCCAGACCCCAATCACTGGGACCAGACTCCAATCACCGGGCCCTGACACCAATCACTGGGCCGTGACCTCAATCACTGGGCCCAGACCCCAATCACTGGACCCAGACACCAATCACAGGGCCCTGATCTCAATCACTGTGACCTGACACCATCACCGACCCCTGACCACAATCTCAGACCCCTGACCCCAATCACTGAGCCCTGACCCCAATCACGGGGCCCAGACCCCAATCACAGACCCCAGACATCAATCACTGGGCCTTGACCCCAGTCAAAGGGCCCTGACGCCAATCACAGACCCCAGACCACAATCACAGACCCCAGACCCCAATCACATACCCCAGAACCCAAAAACAGATCCCAACCTCAATCACATACCCCAGACCCCAATCACAGACCCTTGAACCCAATCTCAGGCCCCAGACACCAATCACAGACCCTGGACCCCAATCACAGGCCCCAGACACCAATCACAGACCCCAGACCCCAATCAAAGACCACAGACCCCAATCACTGGGCACAGACCCCATTCACAGACCCCAGACCCCAATCACAGAACGCAGACCCCAATCACAGACCCCAGACCACAAACACAGGGCTCAGAACCCAATCACAGACCCCAAACTCAATCACAGACCCCAGACCCCAATCACAGATCCCAGACCCCAATCACAGACCCATGACACCAATCACAGACCCCAGACCCCAATCAATGGGCCCAGACCCCAATCACAGCCCCCAGACTTCAATCAAAGACCGCAGACCCCAATCACAGACCCCAGACCCCAATCACAGATCCCAGACCCCAATCACAGAGCCCAGACCCCAATCACTGGGCACTGACCGCAATCACAGACACCAGACCCCAATTATAGACCCCAGACCCCAATCACAGACCCCAAACCCCAATCACAGACCCCAGACCCCAATCACAGACCCCAATCACAGACCCCAGACCCCAATCACAGACCCCAGACCATAATCACAGACCCCAGACACAAATCACTGGGCCATGACCCCAATCACTGGGCCCAGACCCCAATCACAGGGCCCTGACCCCAATCACAGACCCCAGACCCCAATCACAGACCCCAGACCCCAATCACAGACCCCAGACCCCAATCACTGGGCCCAGACCCCATTTACAGACCCCAGACCCCAATCACAGACCGCAGACCCCAATCACAGACCCCAGACCCCAATCATAGGGCTCAGAACCCAATCACAGACCCCAACCTCAATCACAGACCCCAGACCACAATCATAGACCCCTGACACCAATCACAGACCCCAGACCCCAATCAATGGGCCCAGACCCCAATCACAGACCCCAGACCTCAATCAAAGACCACAGACCCCAATCACAGACCCCAGACCCCAATCACAGACCCCAGACCCCAATCACAGACCCCAGACCACAATCACAGACCCCAGACCCCAATCACAGGGCACTGACCCCAATCATAGAACCCAGACCCCTATCACAGACCCCAGACCCCATTCACAGACTGCAGACCCCAATCACAGACCCCAGACCCCAATCACAGACCCCAGACCCCAATCACAGACTGCAGACCAAAATCACAGACACCAGACCCCAATCAGAGGGCTCAGAACCCAATCACAGACCCCAACCTCAATCACAGACCCCAGACCCCAATCACAGACCCCAGACCCTAATCACAGACCCCAGACCCCAATCACAGACCCCAGACCTCAATCACAGACCCCAGACCCCAATCACAGATCCCAGACACCAATCACTGGGCCCTGACCCCAATCACTGGGCCCTGACCCCAATCACAGGGCCCTGACCCCAATCACAGACCCCAGACCACAATCACAGACCCCAGACCCCAATAACAGGGCCCTGACCCCAAACACGGGGCACAGACACCAATCACTGGTCCCTGACCCCAATCACTGGGCCCTGACCCCAATCACTGGGCCAAAACCTCAATCACAGACCCCAGACCACAATCACTGGGCCCAGACACCAATCACAGGGCCCTGACACCAATCACAGACCCCAGACCCCAATCACAGACCCCACACCCCAATCACTGTGCCCTGACACCAAACACGGGGCACAGACACCAATCACTGGGTCCTGACCCTAATCACTGGGCCCTGACACCAATCACAGACCCGAGACCCCAATCACAGACCCCTGACCCCAATCACTGGGCCCTGACCCCAATCACTGGGCCAAAACCCCAACCACAGACCCCAGACCCCAATCACTGGGCCCAGTCCCCAATCACAGGGCCCTGACCCCAATCACTGACCCCAGACCACAATCACAGACACCTGAGCCCAATCACTGGGCCCTGACCCCAATCACTGGGCCCAGACCCCAATCACAGGGCCCAGACCACAATCACCGGGCCCTGACCCCAATCACTGGGCCCTGACCCCCATCACTGGGCCCTGACCCCAATCACAGAACCCAGACACCAATCAGAGACCCCACATCTCAAACACTGGGCCCTGACCACAAACATGAGGCCCAGACCCCAATCACTGAGCCCATGACCCCAATCACTGGGCCCTGATCCCAATCACTGGGCCCTGACCCAAATCTTTGGGCCCTGACCCCAATCACAACCCCAGACCCCAATCACTGGGTCCTGACCCCAATCACAGACCCCTGACACCAATCACTGAGCCATGACCCCAATCACTGGGCCCAGACCTCAATCAGAGACCCCAGACCCCAATCACAGACGCCAGACCCCAATCACAGTGCCCTGACAGCAACCACAGACCCCAGACCCCAATCACTGGGCCCAGACCCCAATCACAGACCCCTGACCCCAATCACTGGGCCCTGACCCCAATCACTGTGCCCAGACCCCAATCACTGGGCCCTGACCCCAAGCACAGACCCAGACCCCAATCACAGATCTCAGACCCCAATCACAGACCCCAGACTCTAATCACAGACCCCAGAGCCCAATCACTGGGCCCTGACTCCAATCACTGGGCCCTGACCCCAATCCAAGACCCCAGACACCAATCACTGGACCCAGACCCCAATCACAGGGCCCAGACCCCAATCACAGGGCCCTGACCCCAATCACACACCCCTGACCCCAATCACAGGCCCCAGACCCCAATCACAGGGCCCTGACCCCAATCACACACCCCTGACCCCAATCACAGTCCCCTGACCCCAATCACTGGGCCCTGACCCCAATCACGGGGCCCTGACCCCAATCACTGGGCCCTGACCCCAATCACTGGTCCCTGACCACAATCACAAACCCCAGACCCCAATAATAGACCCCTCACCCCAATCACTGGGCCCTGACCCCAAACACGGGGCACAGACCCCAATCACTGGGCCCTGACCCCAATCACTGGGCCCTGACCCCAATCACTGGGCCCAGACCCCAATCACAGGGCCCAGACCACAATCACCGGGCCCTGACCCCAATCACTGGGCCCTGACCCCCATCACTGGGCCCTGACCCCAATCACAGAACCCAGACACCAATCAGAGACCCCACATCTCAAACACTGGGCCCTGACCATAAACATGAGGCCCAGACCCCAATCACTGAGCCCATGACCCCAATCACTGGGCCCTGATCCCAATCACTGGGCCCTGACCCAAATCATTGGGCCCTGACCCCAATCACAACCCCAGACCCCAATCACTGGGTCCTGACCCCAATCACAGACACCTGACACCAATCACTGAGCCATGACCCCAGTCACTGGGCCCAGACCTCAATCAGAGACCCCAGACCCCAATCACAGACGCCAGACCCCAATCACAGTGCCCAGACACCAAACACAGACCCCAGACCCCAATCACTGGGCCCAGACCCCAATCACAGACCCCTGACCCCAATCACTGGGCCCTGACCCCAATCACTGTGCCCAGACCCCAATCACTGGGCCCTGACCCCAAGCACAGACCCAGACCCCAATCACAGATCTCAGACCCCAATCACAGACCCCAGACTCTAATCACAGACCCCAGAGCCCAATCACTGGGCCCTGACTCCAATCACTGGGCCCTGACCCCAATCCAAGACCCCAGACACCAATCACTGGACCCAGACCCCAATCACAGGGCCCAGACCCCAATCACAGGGCCCTGACCCCAATCACACACCCCTGACCCCAATCACAGGCCCCAGACCCCAATCACAGGGCCCTGACTCCAATCACACACCCCTGACCCCAATCACAGTCCCCTGACCCCAATCACTGGGCCCTGACCCCAATCACGGGGCCCTGACCCCAATCACTGGGCCCTGACCCCAATCACTGGTCCCTGACCACAATCACAAACCCCAGACCCCAATAATAGACCCCTCACCCCAATCACTGGGCCCTGACCCCAAACACGGGGCACAGACCCCAATCACTGGGCCCTGACCCCAATCACTGGGCCCTGACCCCAATCACTGGGCCCTGACATCAATCACTGGGCCCTGACCCAAATCACTGGGATCTGACTCCAATCACAGACACCAGACCCCAAACATAGACCCCTGAACCCAATCACTGGGCCCTGACCCCAATCACTGAGCCCAGACCCCAATCACTGGGACCAGACTCCAATCACCGGGCCCTGACACCAATCACTGGGCCGTGACCTCAATCACTGGGCCCAGACCCCAATCACTGGACCCAGACACCAATCACAGGGCCCTGATCTCAATCACTGTGACCTGACACCATCACCGACCCCTGACCACAATCTCAGACCCCTGACCCCAATCACTGAGCCCTGACCCCAATCACGGGGCCCAGACCCCAATCACAGACCCCAGACATCAATCACTGGGCCTTGACCCCAGTCAATGGGCCCTGACGCCAATCACAGACCCCAGACCACAATCACAGACCCCAGACCCCAATCACATACCCCAGAACCCAAAAACAGATCCCAACCTCAATCACATACCCCAGACCCCAATCACAGACCCTTGAACCCAATCTCAGGCCCCAGACACCAATCACAGACCCTGGACCCCAATCACAGGCCCCAGACACCAATCACAGACCCCAGACCCCAATCAAAGACCACAGACCCCAATCACTGGGCACAGACCCCATTCACAGACCCCAGACCCCAATCACAGAACGCAGACCCCAATCACAGACCCCAGACCACAAACACAGGGCTCAGAACCCAATCACAGACCCCAAACTCAATCACAGACCCCAGACCCCAATCACAGATCCCAGACCCCAATCACAGACCCATGACACCAATCACAGACCCCAGACCCCAATCAATGGGCCCAGACCCCAATCACAGCCCCCAGACTTCAATCAAAGACCACAGACCCCAATCACAGACCCCAGACCCCAATCACAGATCCCAGACCCCAATCACAGACCCCAGACCCCAATCACTGGGCACTGACCGCAATCACAGACACCAGACCCCAATTATAGACCCCAGACCCCAATCACAGACCCCAAACCCCAATCACAGACCCCAGACCCCAATCACAGACCCCAATCACAGACCCCAGACCCCAATCACAGACCCCAGACCATAATCACAGACCCCAGACACAAATCACTGGGCCATGACCCCAATCACTGGGCCCAGACCCCAATCACAGGGCCCTGACCCCAATCACAGACCCCAGACCCCAATCACAGACCCCAGACCCCAATCACAGACCCCAGACACCAATCGCTGGGCCCAGACCCCATTCACAGACCCCAGACCCCAATCACAGACCGCAGACCCCAATCACAGACCCCAGACCCCAATCATAGGGCTCAGAACCCAATCACAGACCCCAACCTCAATCACAGACCCCAGACCACAATCATAGACCCCTGACACCAATCACAGACCCCAGACCCCAATCAATGGGCCCAGACCCCAATCACAGACCCCAGACCTCAATCAAAGACCACAGACCCCAATCACAGACCCCAGACCCCAATCACAGACCCCAGACCCCAATCACAGACCCCAGACCACAATCACAGACCCCAGACCCCAATCACAGGGCACTGACCCCAATCATAGAACCCAGACCCCTATCACAGACCCCAGACCCCATTCACAGACTGCAGACCCCAATCACAGACCCCAGACCCCAATCACAGACCCCAGACCCCAATCACAGACTGCAGACCACAATCACAGACACCAGACCCCAATCACAGGGCTCAGAACCCAATCACAGACCCCAACCTCAATCACAGACCCCAGACCCCAATCACAGACCCCAGACCCTAATCACAGACCCCAGACCCCAATCACAGACTCCAGACCTCAATCACAGACCCCAGACCCCAATCACAGATCCCAGACACCAATCACTGGGCCCTGACCCCAATCACTGGGCCCTGACCCCAATCACAGGGCCCTGACCCCTATCACAGACCCCAGACCACAATCACAGACCCCAGACACCAATAACAGGGCCCTGACCCCAAACACGGGGCACAGACACCAATCACTGGTCCCTGACCCCAATTACTGGGCCCTGACACCAATGAGTGGACCCTGACCCAAATCACTGGGCCCTGACCCCAATCACAGACCCCAGACCCCAATAACAGACACTAGACCCCAATCACTGGGCCCAGACCCCAATCACTGGGCCCAGACCCCAATCACTGGGCCCAGATCCCAATCACCGGGCCCAGACCCCAATCACTGGGCCCTGACCCCAATCACTGGGCCCAGACCCCAATCAATGGACCCAGACACCAATCACTGGGCCCTGACCCCAATCACTGGGCCCAGACCCCAATCACAGGGCCCAGACCACAATCACCGGGCCCTGACCCCAATCACTGGGCCCTGACCCCCATCACTGGGCCCTGACCCCAATCACAGAACCCAGACACCAATCAGAGACCCCACATCTCAAACACTGGGCCCTGACCACAAACATGAGGCCCAGACCCCAATCACTGAGCCCATGACCCCAATCACTGGGCCCTGATCCCAATCACTGGGCCCTGACCCAAATCTTTGGGCCCTGACCCCAATCACAACCCCAGACCCCAATCACTGGGTCCTGACCCCAATCACAGACCCCTGACACCAATCACTGAGCCATGACCCCAATCACTGGGCCCAGACCTCAATCAGAGACCCCAGACCCCAATCACAGACGCCAGACCCCAATCACAGTGCCCAGACACCAAACACAGACCCCAGACCCCAATCACTGGGCCCAGACCCCAATCACAGACCCCTGACCCCAATCACTGGGCCCTGACCCCAATCACTGTGCCCAGACCCCAATCACTGGGCCCTGACCCCAAGCACAGACCCAGACCCCAATCACAGATCTCAGACCCCAATCACAGACCCCAGACTCTAATCACAGACCCCAGAGCCCAATCACTGGGCCCTGACTCCAATCACTGGGCCCTGACTCCAATCCAAGACCCCAGACACCAATCACTGGACCCAGACCCCAATCACAGGGCCCAGACCCCAATCACAGGGCCCTGACCCCAATCACACACCCCTGACCCCAATCACAGGCCCCAGACCCCAATCACAGGGCCCTGACCCCAATCACACACCCCTGACCCCAATCACAGTCCCCTGACCCCAATCACTGGGCCCTGACCCCAATCACGGGGCCCTGACCCCAATCACTGGGCCCTGACCCCAATCACTGTTCCCTGACCACAATCACAAACCCCAGACCCCAATAATAGACCCCTCACCCCAATCACTGGGCCCTGACCCCAAACACGGGGCACAGACCCCAATCACTGGGCCCTGACCCCAATCACTGGGCCCTGACCCCAATCACTGGGCCCTGACATCAATCACTGGGCCCTGACCCAAATCACTGGGATCTGACTCCAATCACAGACACCAGACCCCAAACATAGACCCCTGAACCCAATCACTGGGCCCTGACCCCAATCACTGAGCCCAGACCCCAATCACTGGGACCAGACTCCAATCACCGGGCCCTGACACCAATCACTGGGCCGTGACCTCAATCACTGGGCCCAGACCCCAATCACTGGACCCAGACACCAATCACAGGGCCCTGATCTCAATCACTGTGACCTGACACCATCACCGACCCCTGACCACAATCTCAGACCCCTGACCCCAATCACTGAGCCCTGACCCCAATCACGGGGCCCAGACCCCAATCACAGACCCCAGACATCAATCACTGGGCCTTGACCCCAGTCAATGGGCCCTGACGCCAATCACAGACCCTAGACCACAATCACAGACCCCAGACCCCAATCACATACCCCAGAACCCAAAAACAGATCCCAACCTCAATCACATACCCCAGACCCCAATCACAGACCCTTGAACCCAATCTCAGGCCCCAGACACCAATCACAGACCCTGGACCCCAATCACAGGCCCCAGACACCAATCACAGACCCCAGACCCCAATCAAAGACCACAGACCCCAATCACTGGGCACAGACCCCATTCACAGACCCCAGACCCCAATCACAGAACGCAGACCCCAATCACAGACCCCAGACCACAAACACAGGGCTCAGAACCCAAACACAGACCCCAAACTCAATCACAGACCCCAGACCCCAATCACAGATCCCAGACCCCAATCACAGACCCATGACACCAATCACAGACCCCAGACCCCAATCAATGGGCCCAGACCCAAATCACAGCCCCCAGACTTCAATCAAAGACCGCAGACCCCAATCACAGACCCCAGACCCCAATCACAGATCCCAGACCCCAATCACAGACCCCAGACCCCAATCACTGGGCACTGACCGCAATCACAGACACCAGACCCCAATTATAGACCCCAGACCCCAATCACAGACCCCAAACCCCAATCACAGACCCCAGACCCCAATCACAGACCCCAATCACAGACCCCAGACCCCAATCACAGACCCCAGACCATAATCACAGACCCCAGACACCAATCACTGGGCCATGACCCCAATCACTGGGCCCAGACCCCAATCACAGGGCCCTGACCCCAATCACAGACCCCAGACCCCAATCACAGACCCCAGACCCCAATCACAGACCCCAGACCCCAATCACTGGGCCCAGACCCCATTCACAGACCCCAGACCCCAATCGCAGACCGCAGACCCCAATCACAGACCCCAGACCCCAATCATAGGGCTCAGAACCCAATCACAGACCCCAACCTCAATCACAGACCCCAGACCACAATCATAGACCCCTGACACCAATCACAGACCCCAGACCCCAATCAATGGGCCCAGACCCCAATCACAGACCCCAGACCTCAATCAAAGACCGCAGACCCCAATCACAGACCCCAGACCCCAATCACAGACCCCAGACCCCAATCACAGACCCCAGACTACAATCACAGACCCCAGACCCCAATCACAGGGCACTGACCCCAATCATAGAACCCAGACCCCTATCACAGACCCCAGACCCCATTCACAGACTGCAGACCCCAATCACAGACCCCAGACCCCAATCACAGACCCCAGACCCCAATCACAGACTGCAGACCACAATCACAGACACCAGACCCCAATCACAGGGCTCAGAACCCAATCACAGACCCCAACCTCAATCACAGACCCCTGACCCCAATCACAGACCCCAGACCCTAATCACAGACCCCAGACCCCAATCACAGACCCCAGACCTCAATCACAGACCCCAGACCCCAATCACAGATCCCAGACACCAATCACTGGGCCCTGACCCCAATCACTGGGCCCTGACCCCAATCACAGGGCCCTGACCCCAATCACAGACCCCAGACCACAATCACAGACCCCAGACCCCAATAACAGGGCCCTGACCCCAAACACGGGGCACAGACACCAATCACTGGGCCCTGACCCCAATCACTGGGCCCTGACACCAATGACTGGACCCTGACACAAATCACTGGGCCCTGACCCCAATCACAGACCCCAGACCCCAATAACAGACACTAGACCCCAATCACTGGGCCCAGACCCCAATCACTGGGCCCAGACCCCAATCACTGGGCCCAGATCCCAATCACCGGGCCCAGACCCCAATCACTGGGCCCTGACCCCAATCACTGGGCCCAGACCCCAATCAATGGACCCAGACACCAATCACAGGGCACTGACGCCAATCATTGGGCCCTCACACCAATCACTGGGCCCTGACCCCAATCACAGGGCCCTGACTCCAATCACAGACCCCTGACCACAATCACAGACCCCAGACCTAAATCACAGACCCCAGACCCCAATCACAGACCCCAGACCCCAATCACAGGGCACTGACCCCAATCATAGAACCCAGACGCCTATCACAGACTCCAGACCCCAATCACAGACCCCAGACCCCAATCACAGACCCCAGACCCCAATCACAGACCCCAGACCTCAATCACAGACCCCAATCACAGATCCCAGACACCAATCACTGGGCCCTGACCCCAATTACTGGGCCCTGACCCCAATCACAGACCCCAGACCCGAATCACAGATCCCAGACCCGAATCACAAATCCCAGACCCCAAAAACAGACTCCTGACGCCAATCACAGGGCTCAGAACCCAATCACAGACCCCAACCTCAATCACATACCCCAGACCCCAATGACAGACCCCAGACCCCAATCACAGGCCCCAGACCCCAATCACAGACCCCAGACCCCAATCACAGACCCCAGACCCCAATCACAGACCCCAGACCCCAATCACAGACCCCAGAACCCAATCACAGACACCAGACCACAATCACAGACCCCAGACCCCAATCACAGTGCACTGACCACAATCATAGACCCCAGACCCCTATCACAGACCCCAGACCCCAATCACAGACCCCAGACCCCAATCACAGACCCCAGACCCCAATCACAGACCCCAGACCTCAATCACAGACCCCAGACCCCAATCACAAATCCCAGACACCAATCACTGGGCCCTGACCCCAATCACTGGGCCCTGACCCCATTCACAGGGCCCTGACCCCAATCACAGACCCCAGACCCCAATCACAGACCCCAGACCCCAATAACAGGGCCCTGACCCCAAACACGGGGCACAGACCCCAATCACTGGGCCCTGACCCCAGTCAGTGAGCCCTGAGACCAATTACTGGACCCTGACCCAAATCTCTGGGCCCTGACCCCAATCACAGACCCCAGACCCCAATAACAGTCACTAGACCCCAATCACTGGGCCCAGACCCCAATCACTGGGCCCAGACCCCAATCACTGGGTCCAGATCCCAATCACCGGGCCCAGACCCCAATCACTGGGCCCTGACCCCAATCACTGGGCCCAGACCCCAATCAATGGACCCAGACACCAATCACTGGGCCCTGCCCCCAATTATTGGGCCCTGACACCAATCACTGGGCCCTGACACCAATGACAGGGCCCTGACTCCAATCACAGACCCCTGACCGTAATCACAGACCCCTGACCCCAATCACTGAGGCCTGACCACAATCACTGGGCCCAGACCCCAATCACTGGGCCCAGACCCCAATCACCGGGCCCTGACCCCAATCACTGGGCCCTAACCACAATCACTGGGCCCTGACCACAATCACTGGTCTCTGACACCAATCACAGACCCCAGACCCCAATCACAGACCCCACACCCCCATCATTGTGCCCTGACACCAAACACGGGGCACAGACCCCAATCACTGGGTCCTGATCCTAATCACTGGGCCCTGACACCAATCACAGACCCGAGACCCCAATCACAGATCCCTGACCCCAATCACTGGGCCCTGACCCCAATCACTGGGCCAAAACCCCAATCACAGACCCCAGACCACAATCACTGGGCCCAGACACCAATCACAGGGCCCTGACACCAATCACAGACCCCAGACCCCAATCACAGACCCCACACCCCAATCACTGTGCCCTGACACCAAACACGGGGCACAGACCCCAATCACTGGGCCCTGACCCTAATCACTGGGCCCTGACACCAATCACAGACCCGAGACCCCAATCACAGACCCCTGACCCCAATCACTGGGCCCTGACCCCAATCACTGGGCCAAAACCCCAACCACAGACCCCAGACCCCAATCACTGGGCCCAGTCCCCAATCACAGGGCCCTGACCCCAATCACTGACCCCAGACCACAATCACAGACACCTGAGCCCAATCACTGGGCCCTGACCCCAATCACTGGGCCTAGACCCCAATCACAGGGCCCAGACCACAATCACCGGGCCCTGACCCCAATCACTGGGCCCTGACCCCCATCACTGGTCCCTGACCCCAATCACAGAACCCAGACACCAATCAGAGACCCCACATCTCAAACACTGGGTCCTGACCACAAACATGGGGCCCAGACCCCAATCACTGAGCCCATGACCCCAATCACTGGGCCCTGATCCCAATCACAGGGCCCTGACCCAAATCTTTGGGCCCTGACCCCAATCACAACCCCAGACCCCAATCACTGGGTCCTGACCCCAATCACAGACCCCTGACACCAATCACTGAGCCATGACCCCAATCACTGGGCCCAGTCCTCAATCAGAGAACCCAGTCCCAATCACAGACGCCAGACCCCAATCACAGTGCCCAGACACCAAACACAGACCCCAGACCCCAATCATCTGGGCCCAGACCCCAATCACAGACCCCTGACCCCAATCACTGGGCCCTGACACCAATCACTGTGCCCAGACACCAATCACTGGGCCCTGACCCCAAGCACAGACCCCAGACCCCAATCACAGACCTCAGACCCCAATCACAGACCCCAGACTCTAATCACAGACCCCAGAGCCCAATCACTGGGCCCTGACCCCAATCACTGGGCCCTGACCCCAATCCAAGACCCCAGACACCAATCACTGGACCCAGACCCCAATCACAGGGCCCAGACCCCAATCACAGGGCCCTGACCCCAATCTCACACCCCTGACCCCAATCACAGGCCCCAGACCCCAATCACAGGGCCCTGACCCCAATCACACACCCCTGACCCCAATCACAGTCCCCTGACCCCAATCACTGGGCCCGGACCCCAATCACGGGGCCCTGACCCCAATCACTGGGCCCTGACCCCAATCACTGGTCCCTGACCACAATCACAAACCCCAGACCTCAATAATAGACCCCTCACCCCAATCACTGGGCCCTGACCCCAAACACGGGGCACAAACCCCAATCACTGGGCCCTGACCCCAATCACTGGGCCCTGACCCCAATCACTGGGCCCTGACACCAATCACTGGGCCCTGACCCAAATCACTGGGATCTGACTCCAATCACAGACACCAGACACCAATCACAGACGCCTGAACCCAATCACTGGGCCCTGACCCCAATCACTGAGCCCAGACCCCAATCACTGGGACCAGACTCCAATCACCGGGCCCTGACACCAATCACTGGGCCGTGACCTCAATCACTGGGCCCAGACCCCAATCACTGGACCCAGACACCAATCACAGGGCCCTGATCTCAATCACTGTGACCTGACACCATCACCGACCCCTGACCACAATCTCAGACCCCTGACCCCAATCACTGAGCCCTGACCCCAATCACGGGGCCCAGACCCCAATCACAGACCCCAGACATCAATCACTGGGCCTTGACCCCAGTCAATGGGCCCTGACGCCAATCACAGACCCCAGACCACAATCACAGACCCCAGACCCCAATCACAAACCCCAGAACCCAAAAACAGATCCCAACCTCAATCACATACCCCAGACCCCAATCACAGACCCTTGAACCCAATCTCAGGCCCCAGACACCAATCACAGACCGTGGACCCCAATCACAGGCCCCAGACACCAATCACAGACCCCAGACCCCAATCAAAGACCACAGACCCCAATCACTGGGCACAGACCCCATTCACAGACCCCAGACCCCAATCACAGAACGCAGACCCCAATCACAGACCCCAGACCACAATCACAGGGCTCAGAACCCAATCACAGACCCCAAACTCAATCACAGACCCCAGACCCCAATCACAGATCCCAGACCCCAATCACAGACCCATGACACCAATCACAGACCCCAGACCCCAATCAATGGGCCCAGACCCCAATCACAGACCCCAGACTTCAATCAAAGACCACAGTCCCCAATCACAGACCCCAGACCCCAATCACAGATCCCAGACCCCAATCACAGACCCCAGACCCCAATCACTGGGCACTGACCGCAATCACAGACACCAGACCCCAATTATAGACCCCAGACCCCAATCACAGACCCCAAACCCCAATCACAGACTCCAGACCCCAATCACAGACCCCAATCACAGACCCCAGACCCCAATCACAGACCCCAGACCTCAATCACAGACCCCAGACACCAATCACTGGGCCCAGACCCCAATCACTGGGCCCAGACCCCAATCACAGGGCCCTGACCCCAATCACAGACCCCAGACCCCAATCACAGACCCCAGACCCCAATCACAGACCCCAGACCCCAATCACTGGGCCCAGACCACATTCACAGACCCCAGACCCCAATCACAGACCGCAGACCCCAATCACAGACCCCAGACCCCAATCATAGGGCTCAGAACCCAATCACAGACCCCAACCTCAATCACAGACCCCAGACCTTAATCATAGACCCCTGACACCAATCACAGACCCCAGACCCCAATCAATGGGCCCAGACCCCAATCACAGACCCCAGACCTCAATCAAAGACCGCAGACCCCAATCACAGACCCCAGACCCCAATCACAGACCCCAGACCCCAATCACAGACCCCAGACCACAATCACAGACCCCAGACCCCAATCACAGGGCACTGACCCCAATCATAGAACCCAGACCCCTATCACAGACCCCAGACCCCATTCACAGACTGCAGACCCCAATCACAGACCCCAGACCACAATCACAGACCCCAGACCCCAATCACAGACTGCAGACCACAATCACAGACACCAGACCCCAATCACAGGGCTCAGAACCCAATCACAGACCCCAACCTCAATCACAGACCCCAGACCCCAATCACAGACCCCAGACCCTAATCACAGACCCCAGACCCCAATCACAGACCCCAGACCTCAATCACAGACCCCAGACCCCAATCACAGATCCCAGACACCAATCACTGGGCCCTGACCCCAATCACTGGGCCCAGACTCCAATCACTGGGCCCAGACACCAATCACTGGGCCCAGATCCCAATCACCGGGCCCAGACCCCAATCACTGGGCCCTGACCCCAATCACTGGGCCCAGACCCCAATCAATGGACCCAGACACCAATCACAGGGCACTGACGCCAATCATTGGGCCCTCACACCAATCACTGGGCCCTGTCCACAATCACAGGGCCCTGACTCCAATCACAGACCCCTGACCACAATCACAGACCCCAGACCTCAATCACAGACCCCAGACGCCAATCACAGACCCAGAACCCCAATCACAGGGCACTGACCCCAATCATAGGACCCAGACGCCTATCACAGACCCCAGACACCAATCACAGACTCCAGACCCCAATCACAGACCCCAGACCCCAATCACAGACCCCAGACCTCAATCTCAGACCCCAATCACAGATCCCAGACACCAATCACTGGGCCTTGACCCCAATTACTGGGCCCTGACCCCAATCACAGACCCCAGACCCGAATCACAGATCCCAGACCCGAATCACAAACCCCAGACCCCAAAAACAGACTCCTGACGCCAATCACAGGGCTCAGAAACCAATCACAGACCCCAACCTCAATCACATACCCCAGACACCAATGACAGACCCCAGACCCCAATCACAGGCCCCAGACCCCAATCACAGACCCCAGACCCCAATCACAGACCCCAGACCCCAATCAATGGGCCCAGACCTCATTCACAGACCCTAGACCCCATTCACAGACTGCAGACCCCAATCACAGACCCCAGACCCCAATCACAGGGCTCAGAACCCAATCACAGACCCCAACCTCAATCACAGACCCCAGACTCCAATCACAGACCCCAGACCCAAGTCACAGACCCCTGACACCAATCACAGACCCCAGACCGCAATCAATGGGCCCAGACCCCAATCACAGACCCCAGACCTCAATCAAAGACCGCAGACCCCAATCACAGACCCCAGACCCCAATCACAGACCCCAGAACCCAATCACAGATCCCAGACCACAATCACAGACCCCAGACCCCAATCACAGGGCACTGACCCCAATCATAGACCCCAGACCCCTATCACAGACCCCAGACCCCAATCACAGACCCCAGACCCTAATCACAGACCCCAGACCCCAATCACAGAAGCCAGACCTCAATCACAGACCCCAGACCCCAATCACAGATCCCAGACACCAATCACTGGGCCCTGACCCCAATCACTGGGCCCTGACCCCAATCACAGGGCCCTGACCCCAATCACAGACCCCAGACCCCAATCACAGACCCCAGACCCCAATAACAGGGCCCTGACCCCAAACACGGGGCACAGACCCCAATCCCTGGGCCATGACCCCAATCACTGGGCCCTGACACCAATTACTGGACCCTGACCCAAATCACTGGGCCCTGACCCCAATCACAGACCCTAGACCACAATAACAGACACTAGACCCCAATCACTGGGCCCAGACCCCAATCACTGGGCCCAGACCCCAATCACTGGGCCCAGATCACAATCACCGGGCCCAGACCCCAATCACTGGGCCCTGACCCCAATCACTGGGCCCAGAACCCAATCAATGGACCCAGACACCAATCACAGGGCACTGACCCAAATCATTGGGCCCTGACACCAATCACTGGGCCCTGACCACAATCACAGGGCCCTGACTCCAATCACAGACCCATGACCACAATCACAGACCCCAGACCTCAATCACAGACCCCAGACCCCAATCACAGATCCCAGACACCAATCACTGGGCCCTGACCCCAATCACTGGGCCCTGACCCCAATCACAGACCCCAGACCCGAATCACAGATCCCAGACTCGAATCACAAACCCCAGACCCCAAAAAGGAGACCCCTGACGCCAATCACAGGGCTCAGAATCCAATCACAGACCCCAACCTCAATCACATACCCCAGACCACAATCACAGACCCCAGACCCCAATCACAGGCCCCAGACCCCAATCACAGACCCCAGACCCCAATCACAGACCCCAGACCCCAATCACTGGGCCCAGACCTCATTCACAGACCCCAGACCCCATTCACAGACTGCAGACCCCAATCACAGACCCCAGACCCCAATCACAGGGCTCAGAACCCAATCACAGACCCCAACCTCAATCACAAACCCCAGACTCCAATCACAGACCCCAGACCCAAGTCACAGACACATGACACCAATCACAGACCCCAGACCCCAATCAATGGGCCCAGACCCCAATCACAGACCCCAGACCTCAATCAAAGACCGCAGACCCCAATCACAGACCCCAGACCCCAATCACAGACCCCAGAACCCAATCACAGACCCCAGACCACAATCACAGACGCCAGACCCCAATCACATGGCACTGACCCCAATCATAGACCCCAGACCCCTATCACAGACCCCAGACCCCAATCACAGACCCCAGACCCCAATCACAGACCCCAGACCCCAATCACAGAACCCAGACCTCAATCACAGACCCCAGACCACAATCACAGATCCCAGACACCAATCACTGGGCCCTAACCCCAATCACTGGGCCCTGACCCCAATCACAGGGCCCTGACTCCAATCACAGACCCCAGACCCCAATCACAGACCCCAGACCCCAATAACAGGGCCCTGACCCCAAACACGGGGCACAGACCCCAATCATTGGGTCCTGACACCAATCACTGGGCCCTGACACCAATTACAGGACCCTGACCCAAATCACTGGGCCCTGACCCCAATCACAGACCCCAGACCCCAATAACAGACACTAGTCCCCAATCACTGGGCCCAGACCCCAATCACTGTGCCCAGACCCCAATCACTGGGCCCAGATCACTATCACCGGGCCCAGACCCCAATCACTGGGCCCTGACCCCAATCACTGGGCCCAGACCCCAATCAATGGACCCAGACACCAATCACAGGGCCCTGACCCCAATCATTGGGCCCTGACACCAATCACTGGGCCCTGACCACAATCACAGGGCCCTGACTACAATCACAGACCCCTGACCACAATCACAGACACCTGACCACAATCACTGAGGCCTGACCCCAATCACTGGGCCCAGACCCCAATCACTGGGCCCAGACCACAATCACCGGGCCCTGACCCTAATCACAGGCCCTAACCACAATCACTGGGCCCTGACCACAATCACTGGTCTCTGACACCAATCACAGACCCCAGACCCCAATCACAGACCCCACACCCCAATCCCTGTGCCCTGACAGCAAACATGGGGCACAGACCCCAATCACTGGGCCCTGACCCTAATCACTGGGCCCTGACACCAATCACAGACCCGAGACCCCAATCACAGACCGCTGACCCCAATCACTGGGCCCTGACCACAATCACTGGGCCAAAACCCAATCACAGACCCCAGACCCTAATCACTGGGCCCAGACCCCAATCACAGGGCCCTGACCCCAATCACAGACCCGTGACCCCAATCACAGGGCCCAGTCCCCAATCACAGGGCCCTGACCGCAATCACTGACCCCAGACCCCAATCGCAGACACCTGAGTGCAATCACTGGGCCCTGACCCCAATCACTGGGCCCACACCCCAATCACTGGGCCCAGACCCCAATCACCGGGCCCTGACCCCAATCACTGGGCCCTGACCCCTATCACTGGGCCCTGACCCCAATCACAGAACCCAGGCACCAATCAGAGACCCCACATCTCAAACACTGGGCCCTGACCACAAACATGGGGCCCAGACCCCAATCACTGGGCCCATGACTCCAATCACAGGGCCCTGACCCCAATCACTGGGCCCTGACACCAATCACTGGGCCCTGACCCAAATCTTTGGGACCTGACCCCAATCACAGACCCCAGACCCCAATCACTGGGTCCAGACCCCAATCACAGACGCCAGACGCCAATCACTGGGCCCTGACCCCAATCACTGGGCCCAGACCTCAATCTGAGACTCCAGACCCCAATCACAGACGCCAGACCCCAATCACAGTGCCCAGACACCAAACACAGACCCCAGACCCCAATCACTGGGCCCAGACCCCAATCACAGACCCCTGACCCCAATCACTGGGCCCTGACCCCAATCACTGTGCTCAGAACCCAATCACTGGGCCCTGACCCCAAGCACAGACCCCAGACCCCAATCACAGACCTCAGACCCCAATCACAGACCCCAGGCTCTAATCACAGATACCAGACCCCAAACTCAGACCCCAGACCACAATCACAGACCCCAGACCCCAATCACAGACCCCTGACCCCAATCACAGACCCCAGACCCCAATCACAGACACCAGACACCACTCACAGACCCCAGACTCCAATCACAGACCCCAGACCCTAATCACAGACCCCAGACCCCAATCACTTGGCCCTGACCCCAATCACTGGGCCCTGACCCCAATCCAAGACCTCAGACACCAATCACTGGACCCAGACCCCAATCACAGGGCCCAGACCCCAATCACAGGGCCCTGACCCAAATCACACACCCCTGACCCCAGTCACAGGCCCCAGACCCCAATCACAGGGCCCTGACCCCAATCACACACCCCTGACACCAATCACAGGCCCCTGACCCCAATCACTGGGCCCTGACCCCAATCACCGGGCCCTGACCCCAATCACTGGGTCCTGACCCCAATTCCTGGTCCCTGACCCCAATCACAGACCCCAGACCCCAATCATAGACACCTCACCCCAATCACTGGGTCCTGACCCCAAACACGGCGCACTGACCCCAATCACAGACACCAGACCCCAATCACTGGGCCCTGACCCCAATCACTGGGCCCTGACCTCAATCACTGAGCCCCGACCACAATCACTGGTACCAGACTCCAATCACCGGGTCCTGACATCAATCACTGGGCCCTGACCTCAATCACTGGGCCCAGACCCCAATCACTGGACCCAGACACCAATCACAGGGCCCTGATCTCAATCTCAGACCCCTGACCCCAATCACTGAGCCCTGACCCCAATCACTGAGCCCTGACCCCAATCACAGGGTCCACACACCAATCACAGACCCCAGACATCAATCACTGGGCCTTGACCCCAGTCAATGGGCGCTGACGCCAATCACAGACCCCAGACCCCAATCACAGGCCCCAGACCCCAATCACCGACCCCAGACCCCAATCACAAACCCCAGAACCCAAAAACAGACCCCAACCTCAATCACATACCCCAGACCCCAATCACAGACCCTTGAACCCAATCTCAGGCCCCAGACACCAATCACAGACCGTGGACCCCAATCACAGGCCCCAGACACCAATCACAGATCCCAGACCCCAATCACAGACCACAGACCCCAATCACTGGGCCCAGACCCCATTCACAGATCCCAGACCCCAATCACAGACCGCAGACCCCAATCACAGACCCCAGACCACAATCACAGGGCTCAGAACACAATCACAGACCCCAACCTCAATCACAGACCCCAGACCCCAATCACAGACCCCAGACCCCAATCACAGACCCATGACAGCAATCACAGACCCCAGAACCCAATCAATGAGCCCAGACCACAATCACAGACCCCAGACTTCAATCAAAGACCGCAGACCTCAATCACAGACCCCAGACCCCAATCACAGATCCCAGACCCCAATCACAGACCCCAGACCCCAATCACTAGGCACTGACCCCAATCACAGACACCAGACCCCAATTATAGACCCCAGACCCCAATCACAGACCCAGACCCCAATCACAGACCCCAGACCCCAATCACAGACCCCAATCACAGACCCCAGACCCCAATCACAGACCCCAGACCCCAATCACAGACCCCAGACACCAATCACTGGGCCCTGACCCCAATCACTGGGCCCTGACCCCAATCACAGGGCCCTGACCCCAATCACAGACCCCAGACCCCAATCACAGGGCCAAGATCCCAATCACTGGGCCCTTATCACAATCACTGGGCCCTGACCCCAATCACAGACCCCAGACCGCAATCACTGGGCCCAGACCCCAATCACTGGGCCCAGATCACAATCACCGGTCCCAGGCCCCAATCACTGGGCCCAGACCCCAATCACTGTGCCCAGACCCCAATCACTGGGCCCAGATCACAATCACCGGGCCCAGACCCCAATCACTGGGCCCTGACCCCAATCACTGGGCCCAGACCCCAATCAATGGACCCAGACACCAATCACAGGGCCCTGACCCCAATCATTGGGCCCTGACACCAATCACTGGGCCCTGACCACAATCACAGGGCCCTGACTACAATCACAGACCCCTGACCACAATCACAGACACCTGACCACAATCACTGAGGCCTGACCCCAATCACTGGGCCCAGACCCCAATCACTGGGCCCAGACCACAATCACCGGGCCCTGACCCTAATCACAGGCCCTAACCACAATCACTGGGCCCTGACCACAATCACTGGTCTCTGACACCAATCACAGACCCCAGACCCCAATCACAGACCCCACACCCCAATCCCTGTGCCCTGACAGCAAACATGGGGCACAGACCCCAATCACTGGGCCCTGACCCTAATCACTGGGCCCTGACACCAATCACAGACCCGAGACCCCAATCACAGACCCCTGACCCCAATCACTGGGCCCTGACCACAATCACTGGGCCAAAACCCCAATCACAGACCCCAGACCCCAATCACTGGGCCCAGACCCCAATCACAGGGCCCTGACCCCAATCACAGACCCGTGACCCCAATCACAGGGCCCAGTCCCCAATCACAGGGCCCTGACCCCAATCACTGACCCCAGACCCCAATCGCAGACACCTGAGCGCAATCACTGGGCCCTGACACCAATCACTGGGCCCACACCCCAATCACTGGGCCCAGACCCCAATCACCGGGCCCTGACCCCAATCACTGGGCCCTGACCCCTATCACTGGGCCCTGACCCCAATCACAGAACCCAGACACCAATCAGAGACCCCACATCTCAAACACTGGGCCCTGACCACAAACATGGGGCCCAGACCCCAATCACTGGGCCCATGACCCCAATCACAGGGCCCTGACCCCAATCACTGGGCCCTGACACCAATCACTGGGCCCTGACCCAAATCTTTGGGACCTGACCCCAATCACAGACCCCAGACCCCAATCACTGGGTCCAGACCCCAATCACAGACGCCAGACGCCAATCACTGGGCCCTGACCCCAATCACTGGGCCCAGACCTCAATCAGAGACTCCAGACCCCAATCACAGACGCCAGACCCCAATCACAGTGCCCAGACACCAAACACAGACCCCAGACCCCAATCACTGGGCCCAGACCCCAATCACAGACCCCTGACCCTAATCACTGGGCCCTGACCCCAATCACTGTGCTCAGAACCCAATCACTGGGCCCTGACCCCAAGCACAGACCCCAGACCCCAATCACAGACCTCAGACCCCAATCACAGACCCCAGACTCTAATCACAGATACCAGACCCCAAACTCAGACCCCAGACCACAATCACAGACCCCAGACCCCAATCACAGACCCCTGACCCCAATCACAGACCCCAGACCCCAATCACAGACACCAGACACCACTCACAGACGCCATACTCCAATCACAGACCCCAGACCCTAATCACAGACCCCAGACCCCAATCACTTGGCCCTGACCCCAATCACTGGGCCCTGACCCCAATCCAAGACCTCAGACACCAATCACTGGACCCAGACCCCAATCACAGGGCCCAGACCCCAATCACTGGGCCCAGACCCCAATCACAGGGCCCTGACCCCAATCACAGACCCGTGACCCCAATCACAGGGCCCAGTCCCCAATCACAGGGCCCTGACCGCAATCACTGACCCCAGACCCCAATCGCAGACACCTGAGCGCAATCACTGGGCCCTGACCCCAATCACTGGGCCCACACCCCAATCACTGGGCCCTGACCCCAATCACCGGGCCCTGACCCCAATCACTGGGCCCTGACCCCTATCACTGGGCCCTGACCCCAATCACAGAACCCAGACACCAATCAGAGACCCCAAATCTCAAACACTGGGCCCTGACCACAAACATGGCGCCCAGACCCCAATCACTGGGCCCATGACCCCAATCACAGGGCCCTGACCCCAATCACTGGGCCCTGACACCAATCACTGGGCCCTGACCCAAATCTTTGGGACCTGACCCCAATCACAGACCCCAGACCCCAATCACTGGGTCCAGACCCCAATCACAGACGCCAGACGCCAATCACTGGGCCCTGACCCCAATCACTGGGCCCAGACCTCAATCAGAGACTCCAGACCCCAATCACAGACGCCAGACCCCAATCACAGTGCCCAGACACCAAACACAGACCCCAGACCCCAATCACTGGGCCCAGACCCCAATCACAGACCCCTGACCCCAATCACTGGGCCCTGACCCCAATCACTGTGCTCAGAACCCAATCACTGGGCCCTGACCCCAAGCACAGACCCCAGACCCCAATCACAGACCTCAGACCCCAATCACAGACCCCAGACTCTAATCACAGATACCAGACCCCAAACTCAGACCCCAGACCACAATCACAGACCCCAGACCCCAATCACAGACCCCTGACCCCAATCACAGACCCCAGACCCCAATCACAGACACCAGACACCACTCACAGACCCCAGACTCCAATCACAGACCCCAGACCCTAATCACAGACCCCAGACCCCAATCACTTGGCCCTGACCCCAATCACTGGGCCCTGACCCCAATCCAAGACCTCAGACACCAATCACTCGACCCAGACCCCAATCACAGGGCCCAGACCCCAATCACAGGGCCCTGACCCAAATCACACACCCCTGACCCCAGTCACAGGCCCCAGACCCCAATCACAGGGCCCTGACCCCAATCACACACCCCTGACACCAATCACAGGCCCCTGACCCCAATCACTGGGCCCTGACCCCAATCACCGGGCCCTGACCTCAATCACTGGGTCCTGACCCCAATTACTGGTCCCTGACCCCAATCACAGACCCCAGACCCCAATCATAGACACCTCACCCCAATCACTGGGTCCTGACCCCAAACACGGCGCACTGACCCCAATCACAGACACCAGACCCCAATCACTGGGCCCTGACCCCAATCACTGGGCCCTGACCTCAATCACTGAGCCCAGACCACAATCACTGGTACCAGACTCCAATCACCGGGTCCTGACATCAATCACTGGGCCCTGACCTCAATCACTGGGCCCAGACCCCAATCACTGGACCCAGACACCAATCACAGGGCCCTGATCTCAATCTCAGACCCCTGACCCCAATCACTGAGCCCTGACCCCAATCACTGAGCCCTGACCCCAATCACAGGGTCCACACACCAATCACAGACCCCAGACATCAATCACTGGGCCTTGACCCCAGTCAATGGGCGCTGACGCCAATCACAGACCCCAGACCCCAATCACAGGCCCCAGACCCCAATCACAGACCCCAGACCCCAATCACAAACCCCAGAACCCAAAAACAGACCCCAACCTCAATCACATACCCCAGACCCCAATCACAGACCCTTGAACCCAATCTCAGGCCCCAGACACCAATCACAGACCGTGGACCCCAATCACAGGCCCCAGACACCAATCACAGATCCCAGACACCAATCACAGACCACAGACCCCAATCACTGGGCCCAGACCCCATTCACAGATCCCAGACCCCAATCACAGACCGCAGACCCCAATCACAGACCCCAGACCACAATCACAGGGCTCAGAACCCAATCACAGACCCCAACCTCAATCACTGACCCCAGACCCCAATCACAGACCCCAGACCCCAATCACAGACCCATGACAGCAATCACAGACCCCAGAACCCAATCAATGAGCCCAGACCACAATCACAGACCCCAGACTTCAATCAAAGACCGCAGACCCCAATCACAGACCCCAGACCCCAATCACAGATCCCAGACCCCAATCACAGACCCCAGACCCCAATCACTGGGCACTGACCCCAATCACAGACACCAGACCCCAATTATAGACCCCAGACCCCAATCACAGACCCAGACCCCAATCACAGACCCCAGACCCCAATCACAGACCCCAATCATAGACCCCAGACCCCAATCACAGACCCCAGACCCCAATCACAGACCCCAGACACCAATCACTGGGCCCTGACCCCAATCACTGGGCCCTGACCCCAATCACAGGGCCCTGACCCCAATCACAGACCCAGACCCCAATCACAGGGCCAAGATCCCAATCACTGGGCCCTTATCACAATCACTGGGCCCTGACCCCAATCACAGACCCCAGACCGCAATCACTGGGCCCAAACCCTAATCACAGGGCCCTGACCCCAATCACAGAGCCCTGACCCCAATCACTGTGCCCAGATGCCAATCACAGGGCCCTGTCCCCAATTACAGACCCCTGACCCCAATCACAGGGCCCAGACCCCAATCACAGGGCCCTGACCCCAATCACAGACCCGTGACCACAATCACAGGGCCCAGTCCCCAATCACAGGGCCCTGACCCCAATCACTGACCCCAGACCCCAATCGCAGACACCTGAGCGCAATCACTTGGCCCTGACCCCAATCACTGCGCCCACACCCCAATCACTGGGCCCAGACCCCAATCACCGGGCCCTGACCCCAATCACTGGGCCCTGACCCCATCACTGGGCCCTGACCCCAATCACAGAACCCAGACACCAATCAGAGACCCCACATCTCAAACACTGGGCCCTGACCACAAACATGGGGCCCAGACCCCAATCATTGGGCCCATGACCCCAATCACAGGGCCCTGACCCCAATCACTGGGCCCTGACACCAATCACTGGGCCCTGACCCAAATCTTTGGGACCTGACCCCAATCACAGACCCCAGACCCCAATCACTGGGTCCAGACCCCAATCACAGACCCCAGACCCCAATCACTGGGCCCTGACCCCAATCACTGGGCCCAGACCTCAATCAGAGACTCCAGACCCCAATCACAGACGCCAGACCCCAATCACAGTGCCTAGACACCAAACACAGACCCCAGACCCCAATCACTGGGCCCAGACCCCAATCACAGACCCCTGACCCCAATCACTGGGCCCTGACCGCAATCACTGTGCTCAGACCCCAATCACTGGGCCCTGACCCCAAGCACAGACCCCAGACCCCAATCACAGACCTCAGACCCCAATCACAGACCCCAGACTCTAATCACAGATACCAGACCCCAAACTCAGACCCCAGACCCCAATCACAGACCCCAGACCCCAATCACAGACCCCTGACCCCAATCACAGACCCCAGACCCCAATCACAGACACCAGACCCCACTCACAGACCCCAGACTCCAATCACAGACCCCAGACCCTAATCACAGACCCCAGACCCCAATCACTTGGCCCTGACCCCAATCACTGGGCCCTGACCCCAATCCAAAACCTCAGACACCAATCACTGGACCCAGACCCCAATCACAGGGCCCAGATCCCAATCACTGGGCCCAGACCTCAATCAGAGACTCCAGACCCCAATCACAGACGCCAGACCCCAATCACAGTGCCTAGACACCAAACACAGACCCCAGACCCCAATCACTGGGCCCAGACCCCAATCACAGACCCCTGACCCCAATCACTGGGCCCTGACCGCAATCACTGTGCTCAGACCCCAATCACTGGGCCCTGACCCCAAGCACAGACCCCAGACCCCAATCACAGACCTCAGACCCCAATCACAGACCCCAGACTCTAATCACAGATACCAGACCCCAAACTCAGACCCCAGACCCCAATCACAGACCCCAGACCCCAATCACAGACCCCTGACCCCAATCACAGACCCCAGACCCCAATCACAGACACCAGACCCCACTCACAGACCCCAGACTCCAATCACAGACCCCAGACCCTAATCACAGACCCCAGACCCCAATCACTTGGCCCTGACCCCAATCACTGGGCCCTGACCCCAATCCAAAACCTCAGACACCAATCACTGGACCCAGACCCCAATCACAGGGCCCAGATCCCAATCACAGGGCCCTGACCCCAATCACACAACCCTGACCCCAGTCACAGGCCCCAGACCACAATCACAGGGCCCTGACCCCAATCACACACCCCTGACACCAATCACAGGCCCCTGACGCCAATCACTGGGCCCTGACCCCAATCACCGGGCCCTGACCCCAATCACTGGGTCCTGACCCCAATCACTGGTCCCTGACCCCAATCACAGACCCCAGACCCCAATCATAGACACCTCACCCCAATCACTGGGCCCTGACCCCAAACACGGCGCACTGACCCCAATCACAGACACCAGACCCCAATCACTGGGCCCTGACCCCAATCACTGGGCCCTGACCTCAATCACTGAGCCCAGACCACAATCACTGGGACCAGACTCCAATCACCGGGTCCTGACATCAATCACTGGGCCCTGACCTCAATCACTGGGCCCAGACCCCAATCACTGGACCCAGACACCAATCACAGGGCCCTGATCTCAATCTCAGACCCCTGACCCCAATCACTGAGCCCTGACCCCAATCACTGAGCCCTGACCCCAATCACAGGGTCCACACCCCAATCACAGACCCCAGACATCAATCACTGGGCCTTGACCGCAGTCAATGGGCGCTGACGCCAATCACAGACCCCAGACCCCAATCATAGACCCCAGACCCCAATCACAGACCCCAGACCCCAATCACAAACCCCAGAACCCAAAAACAGACCCCAAACTCAATCACATACCCCAGACCCCAATCACAGACCCTTGAACCCAATCTCAGGACCCAGACACCAATCACAGACCGTGGACCCCAATCACAGGCCCCAGACACCAATCACAGACCCGGACCCCAATCACAGACCACAGACCCCAATCACTGGGCCCAGACCCCATTCACAGATCCCAGACCCCAATCACAGACCGCAGACCCCAATCACAGACCCCAGACCACAATCACAGGGCTCAGAACCCAATCACAGACCCCAACCTCAATCACAGACCCCAGACCCCAATCACAGACCCCAGACCCCAATCACAGACCCATGACAGCAATCACAGACCCCAGAACCCAATCAATGAGCCCAGACCACAATCACAGACCCCAGACTTCAATCAAAGACCGCAGACCCCAATCAAAGACCCCAGACCCCAATCACAGATCCCAGACCCCAATCACAGACCCCAGACCCCAATCACTGGGCACTGACCCCAATCACAGACACCAGACCCCAATTATAGACCCCAGACCCCAATCACAGACCCAGACCCCAATCACAGACCCCAGACCCCAATCACAGACCCCAATCACAGACCCCAGACCCCAATCACAGACCCCAGACCCGAATCACAGACCCCAGACACCAATCACTGGGCCCTGACCCCAATCACTGGGCCCTGACCCCAATCACAGGGCCCTGACCCCAATCACAGACCCCAGACCTCAATCACAGACCCCAGACCCCAATCACAGGTCCAAGATCCCAATCACTGGGCCCTTATCACAATCACTGGGCCCTGACCCCAATCACAGACCCCAGACCGCAATCACTGGGCCCAGACCCTAATCACAGGACCCTGACCCCAATCACAGAGCCCTGACCCCAATCACTGTGCCCAGATGCCAATCACAGGGCCCTGACCCCAATTACAGACCCCTGACCACAATCACAGGGCCCAGACCCCAATCACAGGGCCCTGACCCGAATCACAGACCGCTGACCCAATCACAGACCCCTGACCCCAATCACAGGCCCGTGACCCCAATCACTGGGCCCTGACCCACACTGGGCCCTGACACCAATCACTGGGCACTGACCCAAATCACTGGGCCCTGACCCCAATCAAAGACCCCAGACCCCAATCACAGACCCCAGATCCCAATCACTGGGCCCTGACACCAATCACTGGGCCCTGACACCAATTACTGGACCCTGACCCAAATCACTGGGCCCTGACCCCAATCACAGACACCAGACCCCAATAACAGACACTAGACCACAATCACTGGGCCCAGACCCCAATCACTGGGCCCAGACACCAATCACAGACGCCAGACCCCAATAACAGACACTAGACCCCAATCAATGGGCCCAGACCCCAATCACAGACCCCAGACCTCAATCAAAGACCGCTGACCCCAATCACAGACCCCAGACCCCAATCACAGACCACAGAACCCAATCACAGACCCCAGACCACAATCACAGACGCCAGACCCCAATCACAGGGCACTGACCCCAATCATAGAACCCAGACCCCTATCACAGACCCCAGACCCCAATCACAGACCCCAGACCCCAATCACAGACCCCAGACCCCAATCACAGAACCCAGACCTCAATCACAGACCCCAGACCTCAATCTCAGATCCCAGACACCAATCACTGGGCCCTAACCCCAATCACTGGGCCCTGACCCCAATCACAGGGCCCTGACCCCAATCACAGACCCCAGACCCCAATCACAGACCCCAGACCCCAATAACAGGGCCCTGACCCCAAACACGGGGCACAGACCCCAATCACTGAGCCCTGACCCCAATCACTGGGCCCTGACACCAATTACTGGACCCTGACCCAAATCACTGGGCCCTGACCCCAATCACAGACCCCAGACCCCAATAACAGACACTAGACCCCAATCACTGGGCCCAGACCCCAATCACTGGGCCCAGACCCCAATCACTGGGCCCAGATCCCAATCACCGGGCCCAGACCCCAATCATTGGGCCCTGACCCCAATCACTGGGCCCAGACCCCAATCAATGGACCCAGACACCAATCACAGGGCGCTGACGCCAATCATTGGGCCCTCACATCAATCACTGGGCCCTGACCCCAATCACAGGGCCCTGACTCCAATCACAGACCCCTGACCACAATCACAGACCCCAGACCTCAATCACAGACCCCAGACCCCAATCACAGACCCCAGACCCCAATCACAGGGCACTGACCCCAATCATAGAACCCAGACGCCTATCACAGACCCCAGACCCCAATCACAGACCCCAGACCCTAATCACAGACCCCAGACCCCAATCACAGACCCCAGACCTCAATCACAGACCCCAATCACAGATCCCAGACACCAATCACTGGGCCCTGACCCCAATTACTGGGCCCTGACCCCAATCACAGACCCCAGACCCGAATCACAGATCCCAGACCCGAATCACAAACCCCAGACCCCAAAAATAGACTCCTGACGCCAATCACAGTGCTCAGAACCCAATCACAGACACCAACCTCAATCACATACCCCAGACCCCAATGACAGACCCCAGACCCCAATCACAGGCCCCAGACCCCAATCACAGACCCCAGACCCCAATCACAGACCCCAGACCCCAATCACTGGGCCCAGACCTCATTCACAGACCCCAGAACCCATTCACAGACTGCAGACCCGAATCACAGACCCCAGACCCCAATCACAGGGCTCAGAACCCAATCACAGACCCCAACCTCAATCACAGACCACAGACTCCAATCACAGACCCCAGACCCAAGTCACAGACCCCTGACACCAATCACAGACCCCAGAACCCAATCAATGGGCCCAGACCCCAATCACAGACCCCAGACCTCAATCAAAGACCGCAGACCCCAATCACAGACCCCAGACCCCAATCACAGACCCCAGAACCCAATCACAGATCCCAGACCACAATCACAGACCCCAGACCCCAATCACAGGGCACTGACCCCAATCATAGACCCCAGACCCCTATCACAGACCCCAGACCCCAATCACAGACCCCAGACCCTAATCACAGACCCCAGACCCCAATCACAGATCCCAGACACCAATCACTGGGCCCTGACCCCAATCACTGGGCCCTGACCCCAATCACAGGGCCCTGACCCCAATCACAGACCCCAGACCCCAATCACAGACCCCAGACCCCAATAACAGGGCCCTGACACCAAACACGGGGCACAGACCCCAATCCATGGGCCATGACCCCAATCACTGGGCCCTGACACCAATTACTGGACCCTGACCCAAATCACTGGGCCCTGACCCCAATCACAGACCCCAGACCACAATAACAGACACTAGACCCCAATCACTGGGCGCAGACCCCAATCACTGGGCCCAGACCCCAATCACTGGGCCCAGATCCCAATCACCGGGCCCAGACCCCAATCACTGGGCCCTGACCCCAATCACTGGGCCCAGACCCCAATCACAGACCCCAGACCCCAATCACAGATCCCAGACACCAATCACTGGGCCCTGACCCCAATCACTGGGCCCTGACCCCAATCACAGACCCCAGACCCGAATCACAGATCCCAGACTCGAATCACAAACCCCAGACCCCAAAAAGGAGACCCCTGACGCCAATCACAGGGCTCACAACCCAATCACAGATCCCAACCTCAATCACATACCCCACACCCCAATCACAGACCCCAGACCCCAATCACAGGCCCCAGAACCCAATCACAGACCCCAGACACCAATCACAGACCCCAGACCCCAATCACTGGGCCCAGACCTCATTCACAGACCCCAGATCCCATTCACAGACTGCAGACCCCAATCACAGACCCCAGACCCCAATCACAGGGCTCAGAACCCAATCACAGACCCCAACCTCAATCACAGTCCCCAGACTCCAATCACAGACCCCAGACTCAAGTCACAGACACCTGACACCAATCACAGACCCCAGACCCCAATCAATGGGCCCAGACCCCAATCACAGACCCCAGACCTCAATCAAAGACCGCAGACCCCAATCACAGACCCCAGACCCCAATCACAGACCACAGAACCCAATCACAGACCCCAGACCACAATCACAGACGCCAGACCCCAATCACAGGGCACTGACCCCAATCATAGACCCCAGACCCCTATCACAGATCCCAGACCCCAATCACAGACCCCAGACCCCAATCACAGACCCCAGACCCCAATCACAGAACCCAGACCTCAATCACAGACCCCAGACCCCAATCACAGATCCCAGACACCAATCACTGGGCCCTAACCCCAATCACTGGGCCCTGACCCCAATCACAGGGCCCTGACCCCAATCACAGACCCCAGACCCCAATCACAGACCCCAGACCCCAATAACAGGGCCCTGACCCCAAACACGGGGCACAGACCCCAATCACTGGGCCCTGACCGCAATCACAGACCCCAGACCCCAATAACAGACACTAGACCCCAATCACTGGGCCCAGACCCCAATCACTGTGCCCAGACCCCAATCACTGGGCCCAGATCACAATCACCGGGCCCAGACCCCAATCACTGGGCCCTGACCCCAATCACTGGGCCCAGACCCCAATCAATGGACCCAGACACCAATCACAGGGCCCTGACCCCAATCATTGGGCCCTGACACCAATCACTGGGCCCTGACCACAATCACAGGGCCCTGACTACAATCACAGACCCCTGACCACAATCACAGACACCTGACCACAATCACTGAGGCCTGGCCCCAATCACTGGGCCCAGACCCCAATCACCGGGCCCTGACCCTAATCACAGGGCCCTAACCACAATCACTGGGCCCTGACCACAATCACTGGTCTCTGACACCAATCACAGACCCCAGACCCCAATCACAGACCCCACACCCCAATCACTGTGCCCTGACAGCAAACACGGTGCACAGACCCCAATCACTGGGCCCTGACCCTAATCACTGGGCCCTGACACCAATCACAGACCCGAGACCCCAATCACAGACCCCTGACCCCAATCACTGGGCCCTGACCCCAATCACTGGGCCAAAACCCCAATCACAGACCCCAGACCCCAATCACTGGGCCCAGACCCCAATCACAGGGCCCTGACCCCAATCACAGACCCGTGACCCCAATCACAGGGCCCAGTCCCCAATCACAGGGCCCTGACCCCAATCACTGACTCCAGACCCCAATCGCAGACACCTGAGCGCAATCACTGGGCCCTGACCCCAATCACTGGGCCCACACCCCAATCACTGGGCCCAGACCCCAATCACCGGGCACTGACCCCAATCACTGGGCCCTGACCCCCATCACTGGGCCCTGACCCCAATCACAGAACCCAGACACCAATCAGAGACCCCACATCTCAAACACTGGGCCCTGACCACAAACATGGGGCCCAGACCCCAATCACTGGGCCCATGACCCCAATCACAGGGCCCTGACCCCAATCACTGGGCCCTGACACCAATCACTGGGCCCTGACCCAAATCTTTGGGCCCTGACCCCAATCACAGACCCCAGACCCCAATCACTGGGTCCAGACCACAATCACAGACCCCAGACACCAATCACTGGGCCCTGACCCCAATAACTGGGCCCAGACCTCAATCAGAGACTCCAGACCCCAATCACAGACGCCAGACCGCACTCACAGTGCCCAGACACCAAACACAGACCCCAGACCCCAATCACTGGGCCCAGACCCCAATCACAGATCCCTGACCCCAATCACTGGGCCCTGACCCCAATCACTGTGCTCAGACCCCAATCACTGGGTCCTGACCCTAAGCACAGACCCCAGACCCCAATCACAGACCTCAGACCCCAATCACAGACCCCAGACTCTAATCACAGATGCCAGACCCCAGACTCAGACCCCAGACCCCAATCACAGACCCCAGACCCCAATCACAGACCCCTGACCCCAATCACAGACCCTAGACCCCAATCACAGACACCAGACCCCACTCACAGACCCCAGACTCCAATCACAGACCCCAGACCCTAATCACAGACCCCAGACCCCAATCACTTGGCCCTGACCCCAATCACTGGGCCCTGACCCCAATCCAAGACCTCAGACACCAATCACTGGACCCAGACCCCAATCACAGGGCCCAGACCCCAATCACAGGTCCCTGACCCCAATCACACACCCCTGACCCCAATCACAGGCCCCAGACCCCAATCACAGGGCCCTGACCCCAATCACACACCCCTGACACCAATCACAGGCCCCTGACCCCAATCACTGGGCCCTGACCCCAATCACCGGGCCCTGACCCCAATCACTGGGCCCTGACCCCAATCACTGGTCCCTGACCCCAATCAGAGACCCCAGACCCCAATCATAGACACCTCACCCCAATCACTGGGCCCTGACCCCAAACACGGCGCACTGACCCCAATCACAGACACCAGACCCCAATCACTGGGCCCTGACCCCAATCACTGGGCCCTGACCTCAATCACTGAGCCCAGACCACAATCACTGGGACCAGACTCCAATCACCGGGTCCTGACATCAATCAATGGGCCCTGACCTCAATCACTGGGCCCAGACCCCAATCACTGGACCTAGACACCAATCACAGGGCCCTGATCTCAATCTCAGACCCCTGACCCCAATCACTGAGCCCTGACCCCAATCACTGAGCCCTGACCCCAATCACAGGGTCCACACCCCAATCACAGACCCCAGACATCAATCACTGGGCCTTGACCCCAGTCAATGGGCGCTGACGCCAATCACAGACCCCAGACCCCAATCACAGACCCCAGACCCCAATCACAGACCCCAGACCCCAATCACTGGGTCCAGACCCCAATCACAGACCCCAGACCCCAATCACTGGGCCCTGACCCCAATCACTGGGCCCAGACCTCAATCAGAGACTCCAGACCCCAATCACAGACGCCAGACCCCAATCACAGTGCCCAGACACCAAACACAGATCCCAGACCCCAATCACTGGGCCAAGACCCCAATCACAGACCCCTGACCCCAATCACTGGGCCCTGACCCCAATCACTGTGCTCAGACCCCAATCACTGGGCCCTGACCCTAAGCACAGACCCCAGACCCCAATCACAGACCTCAGACCCCAATCACAGACCCCAGACTCTAATCACAGATACCAGACCCCAAACTCAGACCCCAGACCCCAATCACAGACCCCAGACCCCAATCACAGACCCCTGACCCCAATCACAGACCCCAGACCCCAATCACAGACACCAGACCCCACTCACAGACCCCAGACTCCAATCACAGACCCCAGACCCTAATCACAGACCCCAGACCCCAATCACTTGGCCCTGACCCCAATCACTGGGCCCTGACCCCAATCCAACACCTCAGACACCAATCACTGGACCCAGACACCAATCACAGGCCCCAGACCCCAATCACAGGGCCCTGACCCCAATCACACACCCCTGACACCAATCACAGGCCCCTGACCCCAATCACTGGGCCCTGACCCCAATCACCGGGCCCTGACCCCAATCACTGGGCCCTGACCCCAATCACTGGTCCCTGACCCCAATCACAGACCCCAGACCCCAATCATAGACACCTCACCCCAATCACTGGGCCCTGACCCCAAACACGGCGCACTGACCCCAATCACAGACACCAGACCCCAATCACTGGGCCCTGACCCCAATCACTGGGCCGTGACCTCAATCACTGAGCCCAGACAACAATCACTGGGACCAGAATCCAATCACCGGGTCCTGACATCAATCAATGGGCCCTGACCTCAATCACTGGGCCCAGACCCCAATCACTGGACCTAGACACCAATCACAGGGCCCTGATCTCAATCTCAGACCCCTGACCCCAATCACTGAGCCCTGACCCCAATCACTGAGCCCTGACCCCAATCACAGGGTCCACACACCATTCACAGACCCCAGACATCAATCACTGGGCCTTGACCCCAGTCAATGGGCGCTGACGCCAATCACAGACCCCAGACCCCAATCACAGACCCCAGACCCCAATCACAGACCCCAGACCCCAATCACAAACCCCAGAACCCAAAAACAGACCCCAACCTCAATCACATACCCCAGACCCCAATCACAGACCCTTGAACCCAATCTCAGGCCCCAGACACCAATCACAGACCGTGGACCCCAATCACAGGGCCCAGACACCAATCACAGACCCCAGACCCCAATCACAGACCACAGACACCAATCACTGGGCCCAGACCCCATTCACAGATCCCAGACCCCAATCACAGACCGCAGACCCCAATCACAGACACCAGACCACAATCACAGGGCTCAGAACCCAATCACAGACCCCAACCTCAATCACAGACCCCAGACCCCAATCACAGACCCCAGACTCCAATCACAGACCCATGACAGCAATCACAGACCCCAGAATCCAATCAATGAGCCCAGACCACAATCACAGACCCCAGTCTTCAATCAAAGACCGCAGACCCCAATCACAGATCCCAGACCCCAATCACAGATCCCAGACCCCAATCACAGACCCCAGACCCCAATCACTGGGCACTGACCCCAATCACAGACACCAGACCCCAATTATAGACCCCAGACCCCAATCACAGACCCAGACCCCAATCACAGACCCCAGACCCCAATCACAGACCCCAATCACAGACCCCAGACCCCAATCACAGACCCCAGACCCCAATCACAGACCCCAGACACCAATCACTGGGCCCTGACCCCAATCACTGGGCCCTGACCCCAATCACAGGGCCCTGACCCCAATCACAGACCCCAGACCTCAATCACAGACCCCAGACCCCAATCACAGGGCCAAGATCCCAATCACTGGGCCCTTATCACAATCACTGGGCCCTGACCCCAATCACAGACCCCAGACCGCAATCACTGGGCCCAGACCCTAATCACAGGGCCCTGACCCCAATCACAGAGCCCTGACCCCAATCACTGTGCCCAGATGCCAATCACAGGGCCCTGACCCCAATTACAGACCCCTGACCCCAATCACAGGGCCCAGACCCCAATCACAGGGCACTGACCCCAATCACAGACCGCTGACCCAATCACAGACCCCTGACCCCAATCACAGGCCCGTGACCCCAATCACTGGGCCCTGACCCACACTGGGCCCTGACACCAATCACTGGGCACTGACCCAAATCACTGGGCCCTGACCCCAATCACAGACCCCAGACCCCAATCACAGAAGCCAGATCCCAATCACTGGGCCCTGACCCCAATCACAGACTCCAGATCCCAATCTCTGTGCCCTGACCCCAATCACTGGGCCCAGACCTCAGTCAGAGACCCCAGACCCCAATCACAGACGCCAGACCCCAATCACAGTGCCCAGACACCAAACACAGACCCCAGACCCCAATTACTGGGCCCAGAACCCAATCACAGACCCCTGACCCCAATCACTGGGCCCTGACCCCAATCACTGCGCCCAGACCCCAATCACTGGGCCCTGACCCCAATCACAGACCCCAGACCCCAATCACAGACCGCAGACCCCAATCACAGACCCCAGACTCTAATCATAGATACCAGACCCCAAACTCAGGCCCCAGACCCCAATCACAGACCCTAGACCCCAATCACAGTCCCCTGACCCCAATCACAGACCCCAGAATCCAATCACAGACTCCAGACCCCAATCACAGACCTCAGACCCCAATCACAGACCCAAGACCCTAATCACAGACCCCAGACCCCAATCACTGGGCCCTGACCCCAATCACTGGGCCCTGACCCCAATCCCAGAACCCAGACCCCAATCACAGGGCCCAGACCCCAATCACAGGGCCCTGACCCCAATCACACACCCATGACCCCAATCACAGGGCCCTGACCCCAATCACAGGGCCCTGACCCAAATCACTGGGCCCTGACCCCAATCGCAGACCCAGACCCCAATCACAGACCCCAGACCCCAATCACAGACCCCAGACACAAGCACAGACTACCAGACCCCAATCACAGACCCAGACCACAATCACAGACCGCAGACTCCAATCACAGAACCCAGACCCCAATCACAGGGCTCAGAATCCAATCACAGACCCAGTACCTCAATCACAGATCCCAGACACCAATCACAGATCCCAGGCCCCAATCACAGACTTCAGACCCCAATCACAGACCCCAGACCCCAATCACAGACCCCAATCACAGACCCCAGACCCCAATCACAGACCCCAGACCCCAACCACAGACCCCAGACACCAATCACTGGGCCCTGACCCCAATCACTGGGCCCTGACCCCAATCACAGGGCCCTGACCCCAATCACAGACCGCTGACCCCAAACACAGACCCCTGACCTCAATCACAGGCCCGTGACCCAAATCACTGGGCCCTGACCACAATCACAGACACCAGACCCCAATCAAAGACCCCAGACCTCAATCACTGGGCCCTGACCCCAATCACAGACCCAAGACCCCAATCTCTGGGCCCTGACCCCAATCACTGCGTCCAGACCTCAATCAGAGACCCCAGACCCCAATCACAGACGCCAGACCCCAATCACAGTGCCCAGACACCAAACACAGACCCCAGACCCCAATCACTGGGCTCAGACCCCAATCACAGACCCCTGACCCCAATCACTCGGCCCTGACCCCAATCACTGCGCCCAGACCCCAATCACTGGGCCCTGACCCCAATCACAGACCCCAGACCCCAATCACAGACCTCAGACCCCAATCACAGACCCCAGACTCTAATCACAGATACCAGACCCCAAACTCAGACCCCAGACCCCAATCACAGACCCCAGACGCCAATCACAGTCACCTGTCCCCAATCACAGACCCCAGACCCCAATCACAGACTCCAGACCCCAATCACAGACCTCAGACCCCAATCACAGACCCCAGACCCTAATCACAGACCCCAGACCCCAATCACTGGGCCCTGACCCCAATCACTGGGCCCTTACCCCAATCCCAGAACCTAGACTCCAATCACAGGGCCCAGACCCCAATCACAGGGCCCTGACCCCAATCACACACCCCTGACCCCCATCACAGGGCCCTGACCCCAATCACAGGCCCCTGACCCAAATCACTAGGCCCTGACCCCAATCGCAGACACAGACCCCAATCACTGACCCCAGACCACAATCACAGACCCCAGACCCCAAGCACAGACCCCAGACCCCAATCACAGACCCAGACTACAATCACAGACCCCAGATCCAATCTCAGACCCCAAACCCCAATCACTGCGCCCAGACCCCATTCACAGACCCCAGTCTCCAATCACAGATGGCAGACTCCAATCACAGAACCCAGACCCCAATCACAGGGCTCAGAATCCAATCACAGACCCCGAACCTCAATCACAGATCCCAGACACCAATCACAGACCCCAGACCCCAATCACAGACCCCAGACACCAATCACAGATCCCAGACACAAATCACTGGGACCTGACCACAATCATTGGGCCCTGACCCCAATCACAGGGCCCTGAACCCAATCACTGATCCCAGACACCCATCACAACGCCCAGACCCCAATCACTGGGTCCTTATCCCAATCACTGGGCCCTGACCCCAATCACAGACCCCAGACCCCAATCACAGACCCCAGACCCCAATCACTGTGCCCAGATGCCAATCACAGGGCCCTGACTCCAATTACAGAGCCCTGATCCCAATCACAGGGCCCAGACCCCAATCACAGGGCCCTGACCCCAATCACTAGGCCCAGACCCCAATGACCGGGCCCTGACCCCAATCACAGACACCAGACCCCAATCACAGACCCCAGACACCAATCACTGGGCCCTGACCCCAATCACTGGGGCCTGACCTAAATCAGAGGGACCTGACCCCAATCACAGACCCCAGACCCCAATCACAGATCCCAGACTCGAATCACAAACCCCAGACCCCAAAAACAGACCCCATACCCCAATCACAGGGCTCAGAACCCAATCACAGACCCCAACCTCAATCACATACCCCAGACCCCAATCACAGACCCCAGACCCCAATCACAGGCCCCAGACCCCAATCACAGACCGCAGACTCCAATCACAGACCCCAGACCCCAATCACTGGGCCCAGACCCCATTCACAGACCCCAGACCCCAATCACAGACCGCAGACCCCAATCACAGACCCAAGAACCCAATCACAGAGCCCAGACTCCAATCACAGAGCCCAGACCCCAATCACTGGGCACTGACCCCAATCACAGACCCCAGACCCCAATCACAGCTCCCAGACCCCAATCACAGACCCCAGACCCCAATCACAGATCCCAGACACAAATCACTGGGCCCTGACCTCAATCATTGGGCCCTGACCCCAATCACAGTGCCCTGACCCCAATCACAGATCCCAGACACCAATCACAGGGCCCAGACCCCAATCACTGGGCCCTTATCCCAATCACTGGGCCCTGACCCCAATCACAGACCCCAGACCCCAATCACAGACCACAGACCCCCAATCACTGTGCCCAGATGCCAATCACAGGGCCCTGATCCCAATTACAGACCCCTGACCCCAATCACAGGGCCCAGACCCCAATCACAGGGCCCTGACCCCAATCACAGACCGCTGAACCCAATCACAGGCCCATGACCCCAATCACTGGGCCCTGACCCCAATCACTGGGCCCAGACACCAATCACCGGGCCCTGACCCCAATCACTGGGCCCTGACCCCAATCACTGGTCCCTGACCCCAATCACTGGGCCCAGACCCCAATCACCGGGCCCTGACCCCAATCACTGGGCCCTGACCCCAATCACTGGTCCCTGACCCCAATCACAGACCCCAGACCCCAATCACAGACTCCACACCCCAATCACTGGGCCCTGACCCCAAACATGGGGCACAGATCCCAATCACTGGGCCCTGACCCCAATCACTGAGCCCTGACACCAATCACTGGGCCCTGACACAAATCACTGGGCCCTGACCCAAATCACAGGGCCCAGACCTCAATAACAGACACTAGACCCCAATCACTGGGCCCTGACCCCAATCACTGGTCCCTGACCCCAATCACAGACCCCCAGACCCCAATCACAGACCCCACACCCCAATCACTGGGCCCTGACCCCAAACATGGGGCACAGACCCCAATCACTGGGCCCTGACCCGAATCACTGAGCCTTGACACCAATCACTGGGCCCTGACCCAAATCACTGGGCCCTGACCCCAATCACAGTGCCCTGACCCCAATCACAGATCCCAGACACCAATCACAGGGCCCAGACCCCAATCACTGGGCCCTGACCCCAATCACTGGTCCCTGACCCCAATCACAGACCCCAGACCCCAATCACAGACCCCACACCCCAATCACTGGGCCCTGACCCCAATCACCGGGCCCAGACACCAATCACTGGGCCCTGACCCCAATTACTGAGCCCAGACCCCAATCAATGGACCCAGACACCAATCACAGGGCCCTGACCCAAATCACTGGGCCCTGACACCAATCACTGGGCCCTGACCCCAATCACAGGGCCCTGACTCCAATCACACACCCCTGACCACAATCACAGACCCCTGACACCAATCACTGAGCCCTGACCCCAATCACTGGGCCCAGACCCAAATCACAGACACCAGACCCCAATCACAGACCCCAGACACCAATCACTGGGCCCTGACCCCAATCACAGGCCCGTGACCCCAATCACGGGGCCCTGACCCCAATCACTGGGCCCAGACCCCAATCACCGGGCCCTTACCCCAATCACAGATCCCAGACCCCAATCACAGTCCCCTGACCCCAATCACTGGGCCCTGACCCCAATCACTGGGCCCAAACCCCAATCACTGAGCCCAGACCCCAATCACAGACCCCAGACACCAATCAGAGACCCCACATCTCAAACACTGGGCACTGACCACAAACATGGGGCCCAGACCCCAATCACTGGGCCCTGACCCCAATCACTGGGCCCTGAACCCAATCACTGGGCCCTGACACCAATCACTGGGCACTGACCCAAATCACTGGGCCCTGACCCCAATCACAGACCTCAGACCCCAATCACAGACTCCAGACACCAATCACTGGGCCCTGACCCCTATCACAGACCCCAGATCCCAATCACTGGGCCCTGACCCCAATCACTTGGCCCACACCTCAATCAGAGACCCCAGACCCCAATCACAGACGCCAGACCCCAATCACAGTGCCCATACACCAATCACAGACCCGAGACCCCAATCACTGGGCCCAGACTCCAATCACAGACCCCTGACCCCAATCACTGGGCCCTGACCCCAATCACTGCGCCCAGACCCCAATCACTGGGCCCTGACCCCAATCACAGACCCCAGACCCCAATCAAAGAACTCAGACCCCAATCACAGACCCCAGACTCTAATCACAGATACCAGACCCCAAACTCAAACCCCAGACCCCAATCACAGACCCCAGACCCCAATCACAGTCCCCTGACCCCAATCGCAGACCCCAGACCCCAATCACAGACTCCAGACCCCAATCACAGACCTCAGACACCAATCACAGGGCCCTGACCCCAATCACACACACCTGACCCCAATCACAGGGCCCTGACCCCAATCACAGGGCCCTGACCCAAATCAATGGGCCCTGACGCCAATCGCAGACCCACACCCCAATCACAGACCCCAGACCCCAATCACAGACCGCAGACCCCAAGCACAGACCCCAGACCCCAATCACAGACCCAGACCACAATCGCAGACCCCAGATCCAATCACAGACCCCAAACCCCAATCACTGCACCCAGACCCCATTCACAGACCCCAGTCTCCAATCACAGACCGCCGACTCCAATCACAGACCCCAGACCCCAATCACAGGGCTCAGAATCCAATCACAGACCCCGAACCTCAATCACAGATCCCTGACGCCAATCACAGACCCCAGACCCCAATCACAGACGCCAGACCCCAATCACAGTGCCCATACACCAATCACAGACCCCAGACCCCAATCACTGGGCCCAGACTCCAATCACAGACCCCTGACCCCAATCACTGGGCCCTGACCCCAATCACTGCGCCCAGACCCCAATCACTGGGCCCTGACCCCAATCACAGACCCCAGACCCCAATCACAGAACTCAGACCCCAATCACAGACCCCAGACTCTAATCACAGATACCAGACCCCAAACTCAGACCCCAGACCCCAATCACAGACCCCAGACCCCAATCACAGTCCCCTGACCCCAATCACAGACCCCAGACCCCAATCACAGACTCCAGACCCCAATCACAGACCTCAGACACCAATCACAGGGCCCTGACCCCAATCACACACACCTGACCCCAATCACAGGGCCCTGACCCCAATCACAGGGCCCTGACCCAAATCAATGGGCGCTGACGCCAATCGCAGACCCACACCCCAATCACAGACCCCAGACCCCAATCACAGACCGCAGAGCCCAAGCACAGACCCCAGACCCCAATCACAGACCCAGACCACAATCGCAGACCCCAGATCCAATCACAGACCCCAAACCCCAATCACTGCGCCCAGACCCCATTCACAGACCCCAGTCTCCAATCACAGACCGCAGACTCCAATCACAGACCCCAGACCCCAATCACAGGGCTCAGAATCCAATCACAGACCCCGAACCTCAATCACAGATCCCAGACGCCAATCACAGACCCCAGACCCCAATCACAGACCCCAGACACCAATCACAGATCCCAGACACAAATCACTGGGCCCTGACCTCAATCATTGGGCCCTGACCCCAATCACAGGGCTCTGAACCCAATCACTGATCCCAGACACCAATCACACGGCCCAGACCCCAATCACTGGGCCCTTATCCCAATCACTGGGCCCTGACCCCAATCACAGACCCCAGACCCCAATCACAGACCCCAGACCCCAATCACTGTGCCCAGACCCCAATCACTGGGCCCAGACCCCAATCACCGGGCCCTGACCCCAATCACTGGGCCCTGACCCCAATCACTGGTCCCTGACCCCAATCACAGACCCCAGACCCCAATCACAGACCCCACACCCCAATCACTGGGCCCTGACACCAAACACGGGGCACAGACCCCAATCACTGGGCCCTGACCACAATCACTGGGCCCTGACACCAATCACTGGGCCCTGACCCAAATCACTGGGCCCTGACCTCAATCACAGACCCCAGACCCCAATAACAGAAACTAGACCCCAATCACTGGGCCCAGACCCCAATCACTAGGCCCAGAACCCAATCACTGGGCCCAGATCCCAATCACAGACCCCTGACCACAATCACAGACCCCTGACCACAATCACTGAGCCCTGACCCCAATCACTGGGCCCAGACCCAAATCACAGACACCAGACCCCAATCACAGACCCCAAACCCCAATCACTGCGCCCAGACCCCATTCACAGACCCCAGTCTCCAATCACAGACCGCAGACTCCAATCACAGACCCCAGACCCCAATCACAGGGCTCAGAATCCAATCACAGACCCCGAACCTCAATCACAGATCCCAGACGCCAATCACAGACCCCAGACCCCAATCACAGACCCCAGACACCAATCACAGATCCCAGACACAAATCACTGGGCCCAGACCTCAATCATTGGGCCCTGACCCCAATCACAGGGCTCTGAACCCAATCACTGATCCCAGACACCAATCACACGGCCCAGACCCCAATCACTGGGCCCTTATCCCAATCACTGGGCCCTGACCCCAATCACAGACCCCAGACCCCAATCACAGACCCCAGACCCCAATCACTGTGCCCAGACCCCAATCACTGGGCCCAGACCCCAATCACCGGGCCCTGACCCCAATCACTGGGCCCTGACCCCAATCACTGGTCCCTGACACCAATCACAGACCCCAGACCCCAATCACAGACCCCACACCCCAATCACTGGGCCCTGACACCAAACACGGGGCACAGACCCCAATCACTGGGCCCTGACCCCAATCACTGGGCCCTGACACCAATCACTGGGCCCTGACCCAAATCACTGGGCCCTGACCCCAATCGCAGACCCAGACCCCAATCACAGAACCCAGACCCCAATCACAGGGCTCAGAATCCAATCACAGACCCCGAACCTCAATCACAGATCCCAGACACCAATCACAGACCCCAGACCCCAATCACAGACCCCAGACACCAATCACAGATCCCAGACACAAATCACTGGGCCCTGACCACAATCATTGGGCCCTGACCCCAATCACAGGGCCCTGAACCCAATCACTGATCCCAGACACCAATCACACGGCCCAGACCCCAATCACTGGGCCCTTATCCCAATCACTGTGCCCTGACCCCAATCACAGACCCCAGACTCCAATCACAGACCCCAGACCCCAATCACTGTGCCCAGATGCCAATCACAGGGCCCTGACCCCAATTACAGACCCCTGATCCCAATCACAGGGCCCAGACCCCAATCACAGGGCCCTGACCCCAATCACTGGGCCCAGACCCCAATGACCGGGCCCTGACCCCAATCACATACACCAGACCCCAATCACAGACCCCAGACACCAATCACTGGGCCCTGACCCCAATCACTGGGGCCTGACCCCAATCAGAGGGACCTGACCCCAATCACAGACCCCAGACCCCAATCACAGATCCCAGACTCGAATCACAAACCCCAGACCCCAAAAACAGACCCCAGACCCCAATCACAGGGCTCAGCACCCAATCACAGACCCCAACCTCAAACACATACCCCAGACCCCAATCACAGACCCCAGACCCCAATCACAGGCCCCAGACCCCAATCACAGACCTCAGACCCCAATCACAGACCCCAGACCCCAATCACTGGGCCCAGACCCCATTCACAGACCCATGACCCCCAAAACACATCGCAGACCCCAATCACAGACCCAAGAACCCAATCACAGACCCCAGACTCCAATCACAGAGCCCAGACCCCAATCACTGGGCACTGACCCCAATCACAGACCCCAGACCCCAATCACAGATCCCAGACCCCAATCACAGACCCCAGACCCCAATCACAGATCCCAGACACAAATCACTGGGTCCTGACCTCAATCATTGGGCCCTGACCCCAATCACAGTGCCCTGACCCCTATCACAGATCCCAGACACCAATCACAGGGCCCAGACCCCAATCACTGGGCCCTTATCCCAATCACTGGGCCCTGACCCCAATCACAGACCCCAGACCCCAATCAAAGACCCCAGACCCCAATCACTGTGCCCAGATGCCAATCACAGGGCCCTGACCCCAATTACAGACCCCTGACCCCAATCACAGGGCCCAGACCCCAATCACAGGGCCCTGACCCCAATCACAGACCGCTGACCCTAATCACAGGCCCATGACCCCAATCACTGGGCCCTGACCCCAATCACTGGGCCCAGACCCCAATCACCGGGCCCTGACCCCAATCACTGGGTCCTGACCCCAATCACTGGTCCTTGACCCCAATCACAGACCCCAGACCCCAATCACAGACCCCACACCCCAATCACTGGGCCCTGACCCCTATCACAGGGCCCAGACCCCAATCACACACCCCTGACCCCCATCACAGGGCCCTGACCCCAATCACAGGGCCCTGACCCAAATCACTGGGCCCTGACCCCAATCGCAGACCCAGACCCCAATCACAGACCCCAGACCCCAATCACAGACCCAGACCACAATCACAGACCCCAGATCCAATCACAGACCCCAAACCCCAATCACTGCGCCCAGACCCCATTCACAGACCCCAGTCTCCAATCACAGACCGCAGACTCCAATCACAGAACCCAGACCCCAATCACAGGGCTCAGAATCAAATCACAGACCCCGAACTTCAATCACAGATCCCAGACACCAATCACAGACCCCAGACCCCAATCACAGACCCCAGACACCAATCACAGATCCCAGACACAAATCACTGGGCCCTGACCACAATCATTGGGCCCTGACCCCAATCACAGGGCCCTGAACCCAATCACTGATCCCAGACACCAATCACACGGCCCAGACCCCAATCACTGGGCCCTTATCCCAATCACTGTGCCCTGACCCCAATCACAGACCCCAGACCCCAATCACAGACCCCAGACCCCAATCACTGTGCCCAGATGCCAATCACAGGGCCCTGACCCCAATTACAGACCCCTGATACCAATCACAGGGCCCAGACCCCAATCACAGGGCCCTGACCCCAATCACTGGGCCCAGACCCCAATGACCGGGCCCTGACCCCAATCACATACACCAGACCCCAATCACAGACCACAGACACCAATCACTGGGCCCTGACCCCAATCACTGGGGCCTGACCCCAATCAGAGGGACCTGACCCCAATCACAGACCCCAGACCCCAATCACAGATCCCAGACTCGAATCACAAACCCCAGACCCCAAAAACAGACCCCATACCCCAATCACAGGGCTCAGAACCCAATCACAGACCCCAACCTCAATCACATACCCCAGACCCCAATCACAGACCCCAGACCCCAATCACAGGCCCCAGACCCCAATCACAGACCTCAGACCCCAATCACAGAACCCAGACCCCAATCACTGGGCCCAGACCCCATTCACAGACCCATGACCCCAAAAACACATCGCAGACCCCAATCACAGACCCAAGAACCCAATCACAGACCCCAGACTCCAATAACAGAGCCCAGACCCCAATCACTGGGCACTGACCCCAATCACAGACCCCAGACGCCAATCACAGATCCCAGACCCCAATCACAGACCCCAGACCCCAATCACAGATCCCAGACACAAATCACTGGGTCCTGACCTCAATCATTGGGCCCTGACCCCAATCACAGTGCCCTGACCCCTATCACAGATCCCAGACACCAATCACAGGGCCCAGACCCCAATCACTGGGCCCTTATCCCAATCACTGGGCCCTGACCCCTATCACAGGGCCCAGACCCCAATCACACACCCCTGACCCCCATCACAGGGCCCTGACCCCAATCACAGGGCCCTGACCCAAATCACTGGGCCCTGACCCCAATCGCAGACCCAGACCCCAATCACAGACCCCAGACCCCAATCACAGACCCAGACCACAATCACAGACCCCAGATCCAATCACAGACCCCAAACCCCAATCACTGCGCCCAGACCCCATTCACAGACCCCAGTCTCCAATCACAGGCCGCAGACTCCAATCACAGAACCCAGACCCCAATCACAGGGTTCAGAATCAAATCACAGACCCCGAACTTCAATCACAGATCCCAGACACCAATCACAGACCCCAGACCCCAATCACAGACCCCAGACACCAATCACAGATCCCAGACACAAATCACTGGGCCCTGACCACAATCATTGGGCCCTGACCCCAATCACAGGGCCCTGAACCCAATCACTGATCCCAGACACCAATCACACGGCCCAGACCCCAATCACTGGGCCCTTATCCCAATCACTGTGCCCTGACCCCAATCACAGACCCCAGACCCCAATCACAGACCCCAGACCCCAATCACTGTGCCCAGATGCCAATCACAGGGCCCTGACCCCAATTACAGACCCCTGATACCAATCACAGGGACCAGACCCCAATCACAGGGCCCTGACCCCAATCACTGGGCCCAGACCCCAATGACCGGGCCCTGACCCCAATCACATACACCAGACCCCAATCACAGACCCCAGACACCAATCACTGGGCCCTGACCCCAATCACTGGGGCCTGACCCCAATCAGAGGGACCTGACCCCAATCACAGACCCCAGACCCCAATCACAGATCCCAGACTCGAATCACAAACCCCAGACCCCAAAAACAGACCCCATACCACAATCACAGGGCTCAGAACCCAATCACAGACCCCAACCTCAATCACATACCCCAGACCCCAATCACAGACCCCAGACCCCAATCACAGGCCCCAGACCCCAATCACAGACCTCAGACCCCAATCACAGACCCCAGACCCCAATCACTGGGCCCAGACCCCATTCACAGACCCATGACCCCAAAAACACATCGCAGACCCCAATCACAGACCCAAGAACCCAATCACAGACCCCAGACACCAATAACAGAGCCCAGACCCCAATCACTGGGCACTGACCCCAATCACAGACCCCAGACGCCAATCACAGATCCCAGACCCCAATCACAGACCCCAGACCCCAATCACAGATCCCAGACACAAATCACTGGGTCCTGACCTCAATCATTGGGCCCTGACCCCAATCACAGTGCCCTGACCCCTATCACAGATCCCAGACACCAATCACAGGGCCCAGACCCCAATCACTGGGCCCTTATCCCAATCACTGGGCCCTGACCCCAATCACAGACCCCAGACCCCAATCACAGACCCCAGACCCCAATCACTGTGCCCAGATGCGAATCACAGGGCCCTGACCCCAATTACAGACCCCTGACCCCAATCACAGGGCCCAGACCCCAATCACAGTGCCCTGACCCCAATCACAGACCGCTGACCCCAATCACAGGCCCATGACCCCAATCACTGGGCCCTGACCCCAATCACTGGGCCCAGACCCCAATCACCGGGCCCTGACCCCAATCACTGGGCCCTGACCCCAATCACTGGTCCCTGACCCCAATCACAGACCCCAGACCCCAATCACAGACCCCACACCCCAATCACTGGGCCCTGACACCAAACACGGGGCACAGACCCCAATCACTGGGCCCTGACCCCAATCACTGGGCCCTGAAACCAATCACTGGGCCCTGACCCAAATCACTGGGCCCTGACCCCAATCACAGACCCCAGACCTCAATAACAGACACTAGACCCCAATCACTGGGCCCAGACCTCAATCACTGGGCCCACACCCCAATCACTGGGCCCAGATCCCAATCACCGGGCCCAGACACCAATCACTGGGCCCTGACCCCAATCACTGGGCCCAGACCCCAATCAATGGACCAGACACCAATCACAGGGCCCTGACCCCAATCACTGGGCCCTGACACCAATCACTGGGCCCTGACCCCAATCACAGGGCCCTGACTCCAATCACAGACCCCTGACCACAATCACAGACCCCTGACACCAATCACTGAGCCCTGACCCCAATCACTGGGTCCAGACCCAAATCACAGACACCAGACCCCAATCACAGACCCCAGACACCAATCACTGGGCCCTGACCCCAATCACAGGCCCGTGACCCCAATCACGGGGCACTGAACCCAATCACTGGGCGCAGACCCCAATCACCGGGCCCTTACCCCAATCACAGACCCCAGACCCCAATCACAGTCCCCTGACCCCAATCACTGGGCCCTGACCCCAATCACTGGGCCCAAACCCCAATCACTGAGCCCAGACCCCAATCACAGACCCCAGACACCAATCAGAGACCCCACATCTCAAACACTGGGCCCTGACCACAAACATGGGGCCCAGACCCCAATCACTGGGCCCTGACACCAATCACTGGGCCCTGAACCCAATCACTGGGCCCTGACACCAATCACTGGGCACTGACCCAAATCACTGGGCCCTGACCCCAATCACAGACCCCAGACCCCAATAACAGACACTAGACCCCAATCACTGGGCCCAGACCCCAATCACTGGGCCCAGATCACAATCACCGGGCCCAGACCCCAATCACAGACCCCTGACCCCAATCACTGGGCCCTGACCCCAATCACTGCGCCCAGACCCCAATCACTGGGCCCTGACCCCAATCACAGACCCCAGACCCCAATCACAGCCCTCAGACCCCAATCACAGACCCCAGACTCTAATCACAGATACCAGACCCCAAACTCAGACCCCAGACCCCAATCACAGACCCCAGACCCCAATCACAGTCCCCTGACCCCAATCACAGACCCCAGACCCCAATCACAGATCCCAGACCCCAATCACAGACCCCAGACCCCAATCACAGATCCCAGACACAAATCACTGGGTCCTGACCTCAATCATTGGGCCCTGACCCCAATCACAGTGCCCTGACCCCTATCACAGATCCCAGACACCAATCACAGGGCCCAGACCCCAATCATTGGGCCCTTATCCCAATCACTGGGCCCTGACCCCAATCACAGACCCCAGACCCCAATCACAGACCCCAGACACCAATCACAGATCCCAGACACAAATCACTGGGCCCTGACCACAATCATTGGGCCCTGACCCCAATCACAGGGCCCTGAACCCAATCACTGATCCCAGACACCAATCACACGGCCCAGACCCTAATCACTGGGCCCTTATCCCAATCACTGTGCCCTGACCCCAATCACAGACCCCAGACTCCAATCACAGACCCCAGACCCCAATCACTGTGCCCAGATGCCAATCACAGGGCCCTGACCCCAATTACAGACCCCTGATCCCAATCACAGGGCCCAGACCCCAATCACAGGGCCCTGACCCCAATCACTGGGCCCAGACCCCAATGACCGGGCCCTGACCCCAATCACATACACCAGACCCCAATCACAGACCCCAGACACCAATCACTGGGCCCTGACCCCAATCACTGGGGCCTGACCCCAATCAGAGGGACCTGACCCCAATCACAGACCCCAGACCCCAATCACAGATCCCAGACTCGAATCACAAACCCCAGACCCCAAAAACAGACCCCAGACCCCAATCACAGGGCTCAGCACCCAATCACAGACCCCAACCTCAAACACATACCCCAGACCCCAATCACAGACCCCAGACCCCAATCACAGGCCCCAGACCCCAATCACAGACCTCAGACCCCAATCACAGACCCCAGACCCCAATCACTGGGCCCAGACCCCATTCACAGACCCATGACCCCAAAAACACATCGCAGACCCCAATCACAGACCCAAGAACCCAATCACAGACCCCAGACTCCTACCACAGAGCCCAGACCCCAATCACTGGGCACTGACCCCAATCACAGACCCCAGACCCCAATCACAGATCCCAGACCCCAATCACAGACCCCAGACCCCAATCACAGATCCCAGACACAAATCACTGGGTCCTGACCTCAATCATTGGGCCCTGACCCCAATCACAGTGCCCTGACGCCTATCACAGATCCCAGACACCAATCACAGGGCCCAGACCCCAATCACTGGGCCCTTATCCCAATCACTGGGCCCTGACCCCAATCACAGACCCCAGACCCCAATCAAAGACCCCAGACCCCAATCACTGTGCCCAGATGCCAATCACAGGGCCCTGACCCCAATTACAGACCCCTGACCCCAATCACAGGGCCCAGACCCCAATCACAGGGCCCTGACCCCAATCACAGACCGCTGACCCTAATCACAGGCCCATGAACCCAATCACTGGGCCCTGACCCCAATCACTGGGCCCAGACCCCAATCACCGGGCCCTGACCCCAATCACTGGGTCCTGACCCCAATCACTGGTCCCTGACCCCAATCACAGACCCCAGACCCCAATCACAGACCCCACACCCCAATCACTGGGCCCTGACCCCTATCACAGGGCCCAGACCCCAATCACACACCCCTGACCCCCATCACAGGGCCCTGACCCCAATCACAGGGCCCTGACCCAAATCACTGGGCCCTGACCCCAATCGCAGACCCAGACCCCAATCACAGACCCCAGACCCCAATCACAGACCCAGACCACAATCACAGACCCCAGATCCAATCACAGACCCCAAACCCCAATCACTGCACCCAGACCCCATTCACAGACCCCAGTCTCCAATCACAGACCGCAGACTCCAATCACAGAACCCAGACCCCAATCACAGGGCTCAGAATCCAATCACAGACCCCGAACCTCAATCACAGATCCCAGACACCAATCACAGACCCCAGACCCCAATCACAGAACCCAGGCACCAATCACAGATCCCAGACACAAATCACTGGGCCCTGACCACAATCATTGGGCCCTGACCCCAATCACAGGGCCCTGAACCCAATCACTGATCCCAGACACCAATCACACGGCCCAGACCCCAATCACTGGGCCCTTATCCCAATCACTGTGCCCTGACCCCAATCACAGACCCCAGACCCCAATCACAGACCCCAGACCCCAATCACTGGGCCCTGACCCCTATCACAGGGCCCAGACCCCAATCACACACCCCTGACCCCCATCACAGGGCCCTGACCCCAATCACAGGGCCCTGACCCAAATCACTGGGCCCTGACCCCAATCACTGGGTCCTGACCCCAATCACTGGTCCCTGACCCCAATCACAGACCCCAGACCCCAATCACAGACCCCACACCCCAATCACTGGGCCCTGACCCCTATCACAGGGCCCAGACCCCAATCACACACCCCTGACCCCCATCACAGGGCCCTGACCCCAATCACAGGGCCCTGACCCAAATCACTGGGCCCTGACCCCAATCGCAGACCCAGACCCCAATCACAGACCCCAGACCCCAATCACAGACCCAGACCACAATCACAGACCCCAGATCCAATCACAGACCCCAAACCCCAATCACTGCACCCAGACCCCATTCACAGACCCCAGTCTCCAATCACAGACCGCAGACTCCAATCACAGAACCCAGACCCCAATCACAGGGCTCAGAATCCAATCACAGACCCCGAACCTCAATCACAGATCCCAGACACCAATCACAGACCCCAGACCCCAATCACAGAACCCAGACACCAATCACAGATCCCAGACACAAATCACTGGGCCCTGACCACAATCATTGGGCCCTGACCCCAATCACAGGGCCCTGAACCCAATCACTGATCCCAGACACCAATCACACGGCCCAGACCCCAATCACTGGGCCCTTATCCCAATCACTGTGCCCTGACCCCAATCACAGACCCCAGACCCCAATCACAGACCCCAGACCCCAATCACTGTGCCCAGATGCCAATCACAGGGCCCTGACCCCAATTACAGACCCCTGATCCCAATCACAGGGCCCAGACCCCAATCACAGGGCCCTGACCCCAATCACTGGGCCCAGACCCCAATGACCGGGCCCTGACCCCAATCACATACACCAGACCCCAATCACAGACCCCAGACACCAATCACTGGGCCCTGACCCCAATCACTGGGGCCTGACCCCAATCAGAGGGACCTGACCCCAATCACAGACCCCAGACCCCAATCACAGATCCCAGACTCGAATCACAAACCCCAGACCCCAAAAACAGACCCCATACCCCAATCACAGGGCTCAGAACCCAATCACAGACCCCAACCTCAATCACATACCCCAGACCCCAATCACAGACCCCAGACCCCAATCACAGGCCCCAGACCCCAATCACAGACCTCAGACCCCAATCACAGACCCCAGACCCCAATCACTGGGCCCAGACCCCAATCACAGACCCCAGACCCCAATCACAGACCCAGACCACAATCACAGACCCCAGATCCAATCACAGACCCCAAACCCCAATCACTGCACCCAGACCCCATTCACAGACCCCAGTCTCCAATCACAGACCGCAGACTCCAATCACAGAACCCAGACCCCAATCACAGGGCTCAGAATCCAATCACAGACCCCGAACCTCAATCACAGATCCCAGACACCAATCACAGACCCCAGACCCCAATCACAGAACCCAGACACCAATCACAGATCCCAGACACAAATCACTGGGCCCTGACCACAATCATTGGGCCCTGACCCCAATCACAGGGCCCTGAACCCAATCACTGATCCCAGACACCAATCACACGGCCCAGACCCCAATCACTGGGCCCTTATCCCAATCACTGTGCCCTGACCCCAATCACAGACCCCAGACCCCAATCACAGACCCCAGACCCCAATCACTGTGCCCAGATGCCAATCACAGGGCCCTGACCCCAATTACAGACCCCTGATCCCAATCACAGGGCCCAGACCCCAATCACAGGGCCCTGACCCCAATCACTGGGCCCAGACCCCAATGACCGGGCCCTGACCCCAATCACATACACCAGACCCCAATCACAGACCCCAGACACCAATCACTGGGCCCTGACCCCAATCACTGGGGCCTGACCCCAATCAGAGGGACCTGACCCCAATCACAGACCCCAGACCCCAATCACAGATCCCAGACTCGAATCACAAACCCCAGACCCCAAAAACAGACCCCATACCCCAATCACAGGGCTCAGAACCCAATCACAGACCCCAACCTCAATCACATACCCCAGACCCCAATCACAGACCCCAGACCCCAATCACAGGCCCCAGACACCAATCACAGACCTCAGACCCCAATCACAGACCCCAGACCCCAATCACTGGGCCCAGACCCCATTCACAGACCCCTGACCCCAAAAACACATCGCAGACCCCAATCACAGACCCAAGAACCCAATCACAGACCCCAGACTCCAATAACAGAGCCCAGACCCCAATCACTGGGCACTGACCCCAATCACAGACCCCAGACGCCAATCACAGATCCCAGACCCCAATCACAGACCCCAGACCCCAATCACAGATCCCAGACACAAATCACTGGGTCCTGACCTCAATCATTGGGCCCTGACCCCAATCACAGTGCCCTGACCCCTATCACAGATCCCAGACACCAATCACAGGGCCCAGACCCCAATCACTGGGCCCTTATCCCAATCACTGGGCCCTGACCCCAATCACAGACCCCAGACCCCAATCACAGACCCCAGACCCCAATCACTGTGCCCAGATGCGAATCACAGGGCCCTGACCCCAATTACAGACCCCTGACCCCAATCACAGGGCCCAGACCCCAATCACAGTGCCCTGACCCCAATCACAGACCGCTGACCCCAATCACAGGTCCATGACCCCAATCACTGGGCCCTGACCCCAATCACTGGGCCCAGACCCCAATCACCGGGCTCTGACCCCAATCACTGGGCCCTGACCCCAATCACTGGTCCCTGACCCCAATCACAGACCCCAGACCCCAATCACAGAACTCACACCCCAATCACTGGGCCCTGACACCAAACACGGGGCACAGACCCCAATCACTGGGCCCTGACCCAAATCACTGGGCCCTGACCCCAATCACAGACCCCAGACCTCAATAACAGACACTAGACCCCAATCACTGGGCCCAGACCTCAATCACTGGGCCCACACCCCAATCACTGGGCCCAGATCCCAATCACCGGGCCCAGACACCAATCACTGGGCCCTGACCCCAATCACTGGGCCCAGACCCCAATCAATGGACCCAGACACCAATCACAGGGCCCTGACCCCAATCACTGGGCCCTGACACCAATCACTGGGCCCTGACCCCAATCACAGGGCCCTGACTCCAATCACAGACCCCTGACCACAATCACAGACCCCTGACACCAATCACTGAGCCCTGACCCCAATCACTGGGTCCAGACCCAAATCACAGACACCAGACCCCAATCACAGACCCCAGACACCAATCACTGGGCCCTGACCCCAATCACAGGCCCGTGACCCCAATCACGGGGCACTGAACCCAATCACTTGGCGCAGACACCAATCACCGGGCCCTTACCCCAATCACAGACCCCAGACCCCAATCACAGTCCCCTGACCCCAATCACTGGGCACTGACCCCAATCACTGGGCCCAAACCTCAATCACTGAGCCCAGACCCCAATCACAGACCCCAGACACCAATCAGAGACCCCACATCTTAAACACTGGGCCCTGACCACAAACATGGGGCCCAGACCCCAATCACTGGGCCCTGACACCAATCACTGGGCCCTGAACCCAATCACTGGGCCCTGACACCAATCACTGGGCACTGACCCAAATCACTGGGCCCTGACCCCAATCACAGACCCCAGACCCCAATAACAGACACTAGACCCCAATCACTGGGCCCAGACCCCAATCACTGTGCCCAGACCCCAATCACTGGGCCCAGATCACAATCACCGGGCCCAGACCCCAATCACAGACCCCTGACCCCAATCACTGGGCCCTGACCCCAATCACTGCGCCCAGACCTCAATCACTGGGCCCTGACCCCAATCACAGACCCCAGACCCCAATCACAGCCCTCAGACCCCAATCACAGACCCCAGACTCTAATCACAGATACCAGACCCCAAACTCAGACCCCAGACCCCAATCACAGACCCCAATCACAGTCCCCTGACCCCAATCACAGACCCCAGACCCCAATCACAGACTCCAGACCCCAATCACAGACCTCAGACCCCAATCACAGACCCCAGACCCTAATCACAGACCCCAGACCCCAATCACTGGGCCCTGACCCCAATCACTGGGCCCTGACCCCAATACCAGAACCCAAACCCCAATCACAGGGCCCAGACCCCAATCACAGGGCCCTGACCCCAATCACAGGGCCCTGACCCAAATCACTGGGCCCTGACCCCAATCGCAGACCCAGACCCCAATCACAGACCCAGACCCCAATCACAGACCGCAGACCCCAAGCACAGACCCCAGACCCCAATCACAGACTCAGACCACAATCACAGACCCCAGATCCAATCACAGACCCCAAACCCCAATCACTGCGCCCAGACCCCATTCACAGACCCCAGTCTCCAATCACAGACCGCAGACTCCAATCACAGACCCCAGACCCCAATCACAGGGCTCAGAATCCAATCACAGACCCCGAACCTCAATCACAGATCCCAGACGCCAATCACAGACCCCAGACCCCAATCACAGACCCCAGACACAAATCACAGATCCCAGACACAAATCACTGGGCCCTGACCTCAATCATTGGGCCCTGACCCCAATCACAGGGCCCTGAAGCCAATCACTGATACCAGACACCAATCACACGGCCCAGACCCCAATCACTGGGCCCTTATCCGAATCACTGGGCCCTGACCCCAATCACAGACCCAGACCCCAATCACAGACCCCAGACCCCAATCCCTTTGCCCAGATGCCAATCACAGGGCCCTGACCCCAATTACAGACACCTGACCTCAATCACAGGGCCCAGACCCCAATCACAGGGCCCTGACCCCAATCACTGGGCCCAGACCCCAATCACCGGGCCCTGACCCCAATCACTGGGCCCTGACCCCAATCACTGGTCCCTGACCCCAATCACAGACCCCAGACCCCAATCACAGACCCCACACCCCAATCACTGGGCCCTGACACCAAACACGGTGCACAGACCCCAATCACTGGGCCCTGACCCAAATCACTGGGCCCTGACACCAATCACTGGGCCCTGACCCAAATCACTGGGCCCTGACCCCAATCACAGACCCCAGACCCCAATAACAGACACTAGACCCCAATCACTGGGCCCAGACCCCAATCACTGGGCCCAGAACCCAATCACTGGGCCCAGATCCCAATCACCGGGCCCAGACCCCAATCACTGGGCCCTGACCCCAATCACTGGGCCCAGACCCCAATCAATGGAACCAAACACCAATCACATGGCCCTGACCCCAATCACTGGGCCCTGACACCAATCACTGGGCCCTGACCCCAATCACAGGGCCCTGACTCCAATCACAGACCCCTGACCACAATCACAGACCCCTGACCCCAATCACTGAGCCCTGACCCCAATCACTGGGCCCAGACCCAAATCACAGACACCAGACCCCAATCACAGACCCCAGACACCAGTCACTGGGCCCTGACCACAATCACTGGGGCCTGACCCCAATCACAGGGACCTGACCCCAATCAAAGACCCCAGACCCCAATAACAGTTCGCAGACCCGAATCACAAACCCCAGACACCAATCACAGACCCCAGACCACAATCACAGACCCCAGACCCCAATCACAGGGCACTGACCCCAATCATAGACCCCAGACCCCTATCACAGACCCCAGACCCCAATCACAGATCCCAGACCCCAATCACAGACCCCAGACCTGAATCACAGACACCAGACCCCATCACAGATCCCAGACCCCAATCAATGGACCCAGACACCAATCACAGGGCCCTGACGCCAATCATTGGGGCCTGACACCAATCACTGGGCCCTGACACCAATCACAGGGCCCTGACTCCAATCACAGACCCCTGACCACAATCACAGACCCCAGACCCCAATCAATGGGCCCAGACCCCAATCACAGGCCCCAGACCTCAATCAAAGACCGCAGACCCCAATCACAGACCTCAGACCCCAATCACAAACCCCAGACCCCAATCACAGACCCCAGACCACAATCACAGACCCCAGACCCCAAACACTGGGCCCTGACCCCAATCACAGGGCCCTGACTCCAATCACAGACCCCTGACCACAATCACAGACCCCAGACCCCAATCACAGGGCTCAGAACCCAATCACAGATCCCAACCTCAATCACAGACCCCAGAACCCAATCACAGACCCCAGACCCAAGTCACAGACCCCCGACACCAATCACAGACCCCAGACCCCAATCAATGGGCCCAGACCGCAATCACAGACCCCAGACCTCAATCAAAGACCGCAGACACCAATCACAGACCCCAGACCCCAATCACAGACCCCAGACCCCAATCACAGACTCCAGACCACAATCACAGACCCAAGACCCCAATCACAGACCCCAGACCCCAATCACAGACCGCAGACCCCAATCACAGACCCCAGACACCAATCACAGACCCCAGACCCCAACCACAGACCCCAGTCCCCAATCACAGACCCCAGACCTCAATCAGAGACACCAGACACCAATCACAGATCCCAGACACCAATCACTGGGCCCTGACCCCAATCACTGGGCCCTGACCCCAATCTCAGGGCCCTGACCCCAATCACAGACCCCAGACCTCAATCACAGACCCATGACCCCAATCACAGATCCCAGACACCAATCACTGGGCCCTGACCCCAATCACAGACCCCACACACCAATCACTGAGCCCTGACCCCAAACACAGGGCACAGACCCCTATCACTGGGCCATGACCCCAATCACTGGGCCCTGACACCATTCATTGGACCCTGCCCCAAATCACTGGGCCCTGACCCCAATCACAGACCCCAGACCCCAATAACAGACACTAGACCCCAATCACTGGGCCCAGACCCCAAACACTGGGCCCAGACCCCAATCACTGGGCCCAGATACCAATCACCGGGCCCAGACCACAATAACTGGGCCCTGACCCCAATCACTGGCCCCAACCCCAATCAATGGACCCAGACACCAATCACAGGGCCCTGACCCCAATCATTGGGGCCTGACACCAATCACTGGGCCCTGACCCCAATCACAGGGCCCTGACTCCAATCACAGACCCCTGACCACAATCACAGACCCCAGACCCCAATCAATGGGCCCAGACCCCAATCACAGACCCCAGACCTCAATCAAAGACCGCAGACCCCAATCACAGACCCCAGACCCCAATCACAGACCCCAGACCCCAGACCACAATCACAGACCCCAGACCCCAATCACTGGGCCCTGACCCCAATCACAGGGTCCTGACTCCAATCACAGACCCCTGACCACAATCACAGATGCCAGACCCCAAACACATGGCTCAGAACCCAATCACAGATCCCAATCTCAATCACAGACCCCAGAACCCAATCACAGACCCCAGACCCAAGTCACAGACCCCTGACACCAATCACAGACCCCAGACCCCAATCAATGGGCACAGACCCCAATCACAGACCCCAGACCTCAATCAAAGACCGCAGACCCCAATCACAGACCCCAGACCCCAATCACAGACTCCAGACCCCAATCACAGACCCCAGACCACAATCACAGACCCCAGACCCAATCACAGGGCAGTGACTCCAATCATAGACAACAGACCCCTATCGCAGACCCCAGACCCCAATCACAGACCCCAGACCACAATCACAGACCCCAGATCCAAATCACAGACCCCAGACCTCAATCACAGACCCCAGACCCCAATCACAGATCCCAGACACCAATCACTGGGCCCTGACCCCAATCACTGGGCCCTGACCCCAATCACAGGGCCCTGACCCCAATCACAGGGCCCTGACCTCAATCACAGACCCATGACCCCAATCACAGATCCCAGACACCAATCACTGCGCCCTGACCCCAATCACAGAACCCACACCCCAATCACTGGGCCCTGACCCCAAACACGGGGCACAGACCCCAATCACTGGGCCATGACCCCACTCACTGGGCCCTGACACCAATCACTGGCCCCTGACCAAAATCACTGGGCCCAGACCCCAATCACAGACCCCAGACCCCAATAACAGACACTAGACCCCAATCACTGGGCCCAGACCCCAATCACTGGGCCCAGACCCGAATCACTGGGCCCAGATCCCAATCACCGGGCCCTGACCCCAATCACTGGGCCCAGACCCCAATCAATGGACCCAGACACCAATCACAGGGCCCTGACCCCAATCATTGGGCCCTGACACCAATCACTGGGCCCTGACCCAAATCACAGGGCCCTGACTCCAATCACAGACCCCTGACCACAATCACAGACCCCTGACCCCAATCACTGAGCCCGGACCCCAATCACTGGGCCCAGACCCCAATCACAGACACCAGACCCCAATCACAGACCCCAGACACCAATCACTGGGCCCTGACCCCAATCACTGGGGCCTGACCCCAATCAGAGGGACCTGACCCCAATCACAGACCCCAGACCCCAATCACAGACCCCAGACCCGAATCACAAACCCAGACCCCACAAACTGACCCCATACCTCAATCACAGGGCTCAGAACCCAATCACAGACTCCAACCTCAATCACATACCCCAGACCCCAATCACAGACCCCAGACCCCAATCACAGGCCCCAGACCCCAATCACAGACCACAGACCCCAATCACAGACCCCAGACCCCAATCACTGGGCCCAGACCCCATTCACAGACCCCAGACCCCAATCACAGACTGCAGACCCCAATCACAGACCCAAGAACCCAAACACAGACCCCAGACTCCAATCACAGACCCCAGACCCCAATCACTGGGCACTGAACCCAATCACAGACCCCAGACACCAATCACAGTCCCCAGACCCCAATCACAGACTCCAGACCCCAATCACAGATCCCAGACACAAATCACTGGGCCCTGACCTCAATCATTGGGCCCTGACCCCAATCACAGGGCCCTGACCCCAATCACAGATCCCAGACACCAATCACAGGCCCAGACCCCAATCACTGGGCCCTTATCCCAATCACTGGGCCCTGACCCCAATCACAAACCCCAGACACCAATCACAGACCCCAGACCCCAATCACTGTGACCAGATGCCAATCACAGGGCCCTGACCCCAATTACAGACCCCTGACCCCAATCACAGGGCCCAGACCCCAATCACAGGGCCCTGACCACAATCACAGACCGCTGACCACAATCACAGGCCCATGACCCCAATCACTGGGCCCTGACCCCAATCACTGGGCCCGGACCCCAATCACCGGGCCCTGACCACAATTACTGGGCCCTGACCCCAATCACTGGTCCCTGACCCCAATCACAGACCCCAGACCCCAATCACAGACCCCACACCCCAATCACTGGGCCCTCACCCCAAACACGGGGCACAAACCCCAATCACTGGGCCCTGACCCCAATCACTGGGCCCTGACCCCAATCACTGGGCCCTGACACCAATCACTGGGCCCTGACCCAAATCACTGGGCCCTGACCCCAATCACAGACCCCAGACCCCAAAAACAGACACTAGACCCCAATCACTGGGCCCAGACCTCAATCACTGGGCCCAGAACCCAATCACAGGGCCCTGACCCCAATCACTGGGCCCTGACACCAATCACTGGGCCCTGACCCCAATCACAGGGCCCTGACTCCAATCACATACCCCTGACCACAATCACAGACCCCTGACACCAATCACTGAGCCCTGACACCAATCACTGGGCCCAGACCCAAATCACAGACACCTGACCCCAATTACAGACCCCTGACCCCAATCACAGACCCCAGACACCAATCACTGGGCCCTGACCCCAATCACAGGCCCGTGACCCCAATCACGGGGCCCTGACCCCAATCACAGACCCCTGACCCCAATCACAGGCCCGTGACCCCAATCACTGGGCCCTGACCCCAATCACTGGGCCCAGACCCCTATCACCGGGCCCTTACCCCAATCACAGACCACAGACCCCAATCACAGTCCCCTGACCCCAATCACTGGGCCCTGACCCCAATCACTGGGCCCAAACCCCAATAACTGAGCCCAGACCCCAATCACAGACCCCAGACACCAATCAGAGACCCCACATCTCAAACACTGGGCCCTGACCACAAACATGGGGCCCAGACCCCAATCACTGGGCCCTGACCCCAATCACTGGGCCCTGAACTCAATCACTGGGCCCTGACACCAATCACTGGGCACTGACCCAAATCACTGGGCCCTGACCACAATCACAGACCCCAGACCCCAATCACACACCCCAGACCCCAATAACTGGGCCCTGACCCCAATCACAGACCCCAGATCCCAATCACTGGGCCGTGACCCCAATCACTGGGCCCAGACCTCAATCAGAGACCCCAGACCCCAGTCACAGACGCCAGACCCCAATCACAGACCCCAGACCCCAATCACAGACACCAGACCCCAAACTCAGACCCCAGACCGCAATCACAGACCCCAGACCCCAATCACAGTCCCCTGACCCCAATCACAGACCCCAGACCCCAATCACAGACTCCAGACGCAAATCACAGACCTCAGACCCCAATCACAGACCCCACACCCCAATCACTGGGCCCTGACCCCAATCACTGGGCCCTGACCCCAATCCCAGAACCCAGACCCCAATCAGAGGGCCCAGACCCCAATCACAGGGCCCTGATGCCAATCACACACCCCTGACCCCAATCACAGGGCCCTGACCCCAATCACAGGGCCCTGACCCAAATCACTGGGCCCTGACCCCAATCGCAGAACCAGACCCCAATCACAGACCCCAGACCCCAATCACAGACCCCAGACCCCAATCACAGACCGCAGACCCCAATCACAGACCCAAGAACCCAATCACAGTCCCCAGACTCCAATCACAGACCCCAGACCCCAATCACTGGGCACTGACCCCATCACAGACCCCAGACACCAATCACAGACCCCAGACCCCAATCACAGACGCCAGACCCCAATCACAGATCCCAGACACAAATCACTGGGCCCTGACCTCAATCATTGGGCCCTGACCCCAATCACAGGGCCCTGACCCCAATCACAGATGCCAGACCCCAAACACATGGCTCAGAACCCAATCACAGATCCCAATCTCAATCACAGACCCCAGAACCCAATCACAGACCCCAGACCCAAGTCACAGACCCCTGACACCAATCACAGACCCCAGACCCCAATCAATGGGCACAGACCCCAATCACAGACCCCAGACCTCAATCAAAGACCGCAGACCCCAATCACAGACCCCAGACCCCAATCACAGACTCCAGACCCCAATCACAGACCCCAGACCACAATCACAGACCCCAGACCCAATCACAGGGCAGTGACTCCAATCATAGACAACAGACCCCTATCGCAGACCCCAGACCCCAATCACAGACCCCAGACCACAATCACAGACCCCAGATCCAAATCACAGACCCCAGACCTCAATCACAGACCCCAGACCCCAATCACAGATCCCAGACACCAATCACTGGGCCCTGACCCCAATCACTGGGCCCTGACCCCAATCACAGGGCCCTGACCCCAATCACAGGGCCCTGACCTCAATCACAGACCCATGACCCCAATCACAGATCCCAGACACCAATCACTGCGCCCTGACCCCAATCACAGAACCCACACCCCAATCACTGGGCCCTGACCCCAAACACGGGGCACAGACCCCAATCACTGGGCCATGACCCCACTCACTGGGCCCTGACACCAATCACTGGCCCCTGACCAAAATCACTGGGCCCAGACCCCAATCACAGACCCCAGACCCCAATAACAGACACTAGACCCCAATCACTGGGCCCAGACCCCAATCACTGGGCCCAGACCCGAATCACTGGGCCCAGATCCCAATCACCGGGCCCTGACCCCAATCACTGGGCCCAGACCCCAATCAATGGACCCAGACACCAATCACAGGGCCCTGACCCCAATCATTGGGCCCTGACACCAATCACTGGGCCCTGACCCAAATCACAGGGCCCTGACTCCAATCACAGACCCCTGACCACAATCACAGACCCCTGACCCCAATCACTGAGCCCGGACCCCAATCACTGGGCCCAGACCCCAATCACAGACACCAGACCCCAATCACAGACCCCAGACACCAATCACTGGGCCCTGACCCCAATCACTGGGGCCTGACCCCAATCAGAGGGACCTGACCCCAATCACAGACCCCAGACCCCAATCACAGACCCCAGACCCGAATCACAAACCCAGACCCCACAAACTGACCCCATACCTCAATCACAGGGCTCAGAACCCAATCACAGACTCCAACCTCAATCACATACCCCAGACCCCAATCACAGACCCCAGACCCCAATCACAGGCCCCAGACCCCAATCACAGACCACAGACCCCAATCACAGACCCCAGACCCCAATCACTGGGCCCAGACCCCATTCACAGACCCCAGACCCCAATCACAGACTGCAGACCCCAATCACAGACCCAAGAACCCAAACACAGACCCCAGACTCCAATCACAGACCCCAGACCCCAATCACTGGGCACTGAACCCAATCACAGACCCCAGACACCAATCACAGTCCCCAGACCCCAATCACAGACTCCAGACCCCAATCACAGATCCCAGACACAAATCACTGGGCCCTGACCTCAATCATTGGGCCCTGACCCCAATCACAGGGCCCTGACCCCAATCACAGATCCCAGACACCAATCACAGGCCCAGACCCCAATCACTGGGCCCTTATCCCAATCACTGGGCCCTGACCCCAATCACAAACCCCAGACACCAATCACAGACCCCAGACCCCAATCACTGTGACCAGATGCCAATCACAGGGCCCTGACCCCAATTACAGACCCCTGACCCCAATCACAGGGCCCAGACCCCAATCACAGGGCCCTGACCACAATCACAGACCGCTGACCACAATCACAGGCCCATGACCCCAATCACTGGGCCCTGACCCCAATCACTGGGCCCGGACCCCAATCACCGGGCCCTGACCACAATTACTGGGCCCTGACCCCAATCACTGGTCCCTGACCCCAATCACAGACCCCAGACCCCAATCACAGACCCCACACCCCAATCACTGGGCCCTCACCCCAAACACGGGGCACAAACCCCAATCACTGGGCCCTGACCCCAATCACTGGGCCCTGACCCCAATCACTGGGCCCTGACACCAATCACTGGGCCCTGACCCAAATCACTGGGCCCTGACCCCAATCACAGACCCCAGACCCCAAAAACAGACACTAGACCCCAATCACTGGGCCCAGACCTCAATCACTGGGCCCAGAACCCAATCACAGGGCCCTGACCCCAATCACTGGGCCCTGACACCAATCACTGGGCCCTGACCCCAATCACAGGGCCCTGACTCCAATCACATACCCCTGACCACAATCACAGACCCCTGACACCAATCACTGAGCCCTGACACCAATCACTGGGCCCAGACCCAAATCACAGACACCTGACCCCAATTACAGACCCCTGACCCCAATCACAGACCCCAGACACCAATCACTGGGCCCTGACCCCAATCACAGGCCCGTGACCCCAATCACGGGGCCCTGACCCCAATCACAGACCCCTGACCCCAATCACAGGCCCGTGACCCCAATCACTGGGCCCTGACCCCAATCACTGGGCCCAGACCCCTATCACCGGGCCCTTACCCCAATCACAGACCACAGACCCCAATCACAGTCCCCTGACCCCAATCACTGGGCCCTGACCCCAATCACTGGGCCCAAACCCCAATAACTGAGCCCAGACCCCAATCACAGACCCCAGACACCAATCAGAGACCCCACATCTCAAACACTGGGCCCTGACCACAAACATGGGGCCCAGACCCCAATCACTGGGCCCTGACCCCAATCACTGGGCCCTGAACTCAATCACTGGGCCCTGACACCAATCACTGGGCACTGACCCAAATCACTGGGCCCTGACCACAATCACAGACCCCAGACCCCAATCACACACCCCAGACCCCAATAACTGGGCCCTGACCCCAATCACAGACCCCAGATCCCAATCACTGGGCCGTGACCCCAATCACTGGGCCCAGACCTCAATCAGAGACCCCAGACCCCAGTCACAGACGCCAGACCCCAATCACAGACCCCAGACCCCAATCACAGACACCAGACCCCAAACTCAGACCCCAGACCGCAATCACAGACCCCAGACCCCAATCACAGTCCCCTGACCCCAATCACAGACCCCAGACCCCAATCACAGACTCCAGACGCAAATCACAGACCTCAGACCCCAATCACAGACCCCACACCCCAATCACTGGGCCCTGACCCCAATCACTGGGCCCTGACCCCAATCCCAGAACCCAGACCCCAATCAGAGGGCCCAGACCCCAATCACAGGGCCCTGATGCCAATCACACACCCCTGACCCCAATCACAGGGCCCTGACCCCAATCACAGGGCCCTGACCCAAATCACTGGGCCCTGACCCCAATCGCAGAACCAGACCCCAATCACAGACCCCAGACCCCAATCACAGACCCCAGACCCCAATCACAGACCGCAGACCCCAATCACAGACCCAAGAACCCAATCACAGTCCCCAGACTCCAATCACAGACCCCAGACCCCAATCACTGGGCACTGACCCCATCACAGACCCCAGACACCAATCACAGACCCCAGACCCCAATCACAGACGCCAGACCCCAATCACAGATCCCAGACACAAATCACTGGGCCCTGACCTCAATCATTGGGCCCTGACCCCAATCACAGGGCCCTGACCCCAATCACAGATCCCAGACACCAATCACACGGCCCAGACCCCAATCACTGGGCCCTTATCCCAATCACTGGGCCCTGACCCCAATCACAGACCCCAGACCCCAATCACAGACCCCAGACCCCAATCAATGTGACCAGATGCCAATCACAGGACCCTGACCCCAATTACAGTCCCCTGACCCCAATCACAGGGCCCAGACCCCAATCACAGGGCCCTGACCCCAATCACAGACCGCTGACCCCAATCACAGGCCCATGACCCCAATTACTGGGCCCTGACCCCAATCACTGGGCCCGGACCCCAATCACCGGGCCCTGACCACAATTACTGGGCCCTGACCCCAATCACTGGTCCCTGACCCCAATCACAGACCCCAGACCCCAATCACAGACCCCACACCCCAATCACTGGGCCCTCACCCCAAACACGGGGCACAGACCCCAATCACTGGGCCCTGACCCCAATCACTGGGCCCTGACACCAATCACTGGGCCCTGACCCAAATCACTGGGCCCTGACCCCAATCACAGACCCCAGACCCCAATAACAGACACTAGACCCCAATCACTGGGCCCAGACCTCAATCACTGGGCCCAGAACACAATCACTGGGCCCAGATCCCAATCACCGTGGCCAGACACCAATCACTGGGCCCTGACCCCAATCACTGGGCCCAGACCCCAATCAATGGACCCAGACACCAATCACAGGGCCCTGACCCCAATCACTGGGCCCTGACACCAATCACTGGGCCCTGACTCCAATCACAGACCCCTGACCACAATCACAGACCCCTGACACCAATCACTGAGCCCTGACCCCAATCACTGGGCCCAGACCCAAATCACAGACACCTGACCCCAATTACAGACCCCTGACCCCAATCACAGACCCCAGACACCAATCACTGGGCCCTGACCCCAATCACAGGCCCGTGACCCCAATCACGGGGCCCTGACCCCAATCACAGACCCCTGACCCCAATCACAGGCCCGTGACCCCAATCACTGGGCCCTGACCCCAATCACTGGGCCCGGACCCCAATCACCGGGCCCTTACCCCAATCACAGACCCCAGACCCAAATCACAGTCCCCTGACCCCAATCACTGGGCCCTGACCCCAATCACTGGGCCCAAACCCCAATCACTGAGCCCAGACCCCAATCACAGACCCCAGACACCAATCAGACAGCCCACATCTCAAACACTGGGCCCTGACCACAAACATGGGGCCCAGACCCCAATCACTGGGCCCTGACCCCAATCACTGGGCCCTGAACTCAATCACTGGGCCCTGACACCAATCACTGGGCACTGACCCAAATCACTGGGCCCTGACCCCAATCACAGATCCCAGACCCCAATCACAGACCCCAGACCCCAATCACTGGGCCCTGACCCCAATCACAGACCCCAGATCCCAATCACTGGGCCGTGACCCCAATCACTGGGCCCAGACCTCAATCAGAGACCCCAGACCCCAGTCACAGACGCCAGACCCCAATCACAGTGCCCAGACACCAAACACAGACCCCAGACCCCAATCACTGGGCCCAGACCCCAATCACAGACCCCTGACCCCAATCACTGGGCCCTGACCCCAATCACTGCGCCCAGACCCCAATCACTGCGCCCTGACCCCAATCACAGACCGCAGACCCATATCGCAGACCTCAGACCCCAATCACAGACCCCAGACTCTAATCACAGATACCAGACCCCAAACACAGACCCCAGACCCCAATCACAGACCCCAGACCCGAATCACAGTCCCCTGACCCCAATCACAGACTCCAGACCCCAATCATAGACTCCAGACCCCAATCACAGACCTCAGACCCCAATCACAGACCCCAGACCCTAATCACAGACGCCAGACCCCAATCACTGGGCCCTGACCCCAATCACTGGGCCCTGATCCCAATCCCAGAACCCAGACCCCAATCAGATGGCCCAGACCCCAATCACAGGGCCCTGACGCCAATCACACACCCCTCACCCCAATCACAGGGCCCTGACCCCAATCACAGGGCCCTGACCCAAATCACTGGGTCCTGACCCCAATCGCAGACCCAGACCCCAATCACAGACCCCAGACCCCAATCACAGACCCCAGACCCCAAGCACAGTCCCCAGACCCCAATCACAGACCCAGACCACAATCACAGACCCCAGATCCCAATCACTGGGCCGTGACCCCAATCACTGGGCCCAGACCTCAATCAGAGAACCCAGACCCCAGTCACAGACGCCAGACCCCAATCACAGACCCCAGACTCTAATCACAGATACCAGACCACAAACACAGACCCCAGACCCCAATCACAGACCCCAGACCCCAATCACAGTCCCCTGACCCCAACCACAGACCCCAGACCCCAATCACAGACTCCAGACCCCAATCACAGACCTCAGACCCCAATCACAGGGCCCTGATGCCAATCACACACCCCTGACCCCAATCACAGGGCCCTGACCCCAATCACAGGGCCCTGACCCGAATCACTGGGCCCTGACCCCAATCGCAGAACCAGACCCCAATCACAGACCCCAGACCCCAATCACAGACCCCAGACCCCAATCACAGACCGCAGACCCCAATCACAGACCCAAGAACCCAATCACAGTCCCCAGACTCCAATCACAGACCCCAGACCCCAATCACTGGGCACTGACCCCAATCACAGACCCCAGACCCCAATCACAGACCCCAGACCCCAATCACAGACCCCAGACCCCAATCACAGATCCCAGACACAAATCACTGGGCCCTGACCTCAATCATTGGGCCCTGACCCCAATCACAGGGCCCTGACCCCAATCACAGATCCCAGACACCAATCACACGGCCCAGACCCCAATCACTGGGCCCTTATCCCAATCACTGGGCCCTGACCCCAATCACAGACCCCAGACCCCAATCACAGACCCCAGACCCCAATCAATGTGACCAGAGCCAATCACAGGACCCTGACACCAATTACAGTCCCCTGACCCCAATCACAGGGCCCAGACCCCAATCACAGGGCCTAGACCCCAATCACAGACCGCTGACCCCAATCACAGTCCCATGACCCCAATTACTGGGCCCTGACCCCAATCACTGGGCCCGGACCCCAATCACCGGGCCCTGACCACAATTACTGGGCCCTGACCCCAATCACTGGTCCCTGACCCCAATCACAGACCACAGACCCCAATCACAGACCCCACACCCCAATCACTGGGCCCTCACCCCAAACACGGGGCACAGACCCCAATCACTGGGCCCTGACCCCAATCACTGGGCCCTGACACCAATCACTGGGCCCTGACCCAAATCACTGGGCCCTGACCCCAATCACAGATCCCAGACCCCAATAACAGACACTAGACCCCAATCACTGGGCCCAGACCTCAATCACTGGGCCCAGAACCCAATCACTGGGCCCAGATCCCAATCACCGGGCCCAGACACCAATCACTGGGCCCTGACCCCAATCACTGGGCCCAGACCCCAATCAATGGACCCAGACACCAATCACAGGGCCCTGACCCCAATCACTGGGCCCTGACACCAATCACTGGGCCCTGACTCCAATCACAGACCCCTGACCACAATCACAGACCCCTGACACCAATCACTGAGCCCTGACCCCAATCACTGGGCCCAGACCCAAATCACAGACACCTGACCCCAATTACAGACCCCTGACCCCAATCACAGACCCCAGACACCAATCACTGGGCCCTGACCCCAATCACAGGCCCGTGACTCCAATCACGGGGCCCTGACCCCAATCACAGACCCCTGACCCCAATCACAGGCCCGTGACCCCAATCACTGGGCCCTGACCCCAATCACTGGGCCCAGACCCCAATCACCGGGCCCTTACCCCAATCACAGACCCCATACCCAAATCACAGTCCCCTGACCCCAATCACTGGGCCCTGACCCCAATCACTGGGCCCAAACACCAATCACTGAGCCCAGACCCCAATCACAGACCCCAGACACCAATCAGACAGCCCACATCTCAAACACTGGGCCCTGACCACAAACATGGGGCCCAGACCCCAATCACTGGGCCCTGACCCCAATCACTGGGCCCTGAACTCAATCACTGGGCCCTGACACCAATCACTGGGCACTGACCCAAATCACTGGGCCCTGACCCCAATCACAGACCCCAGACCCCAATCACAGACCCCAGACCCCAATCACTGGGCCCTGACCCCAATCACAGACCCCAGATCCCAATCACTGGGCCGTGACCGCAATCACTGGGCCCAGACCTCAATCAGAGACCCCAGACCCCAGTCACAGACGCCAGACCCCAATCACAGTGCCCAGACACCAAACACAGACCCCAGACCCCAATCACTGGGCCCAGACCCCAATCCCAGACCCCTGACCCCAATCACTGGGCCCTGACCCCAATCACTGCGCCCAGACCCCAATCACTGCGCCCTGACCCCAATCACAGACCGCAGACCCAAATCGCAGACCTCAGACCCCAATCACAGACCCCAGACTCTAATCACAGATACCAGACCCCAAACACAGACCCCAGACCCCAATCACAGACCCCAGACCCGAATCACAGTCCCCTGACCCCAATCACAGACTCCAGACCCCAATCATAGACTCCAGACCCCAATCAGAGACCTCAGACCCCAATCACAGACCCCAGACCCTAATCACAGACGCCAGACCCCAATCACTGGGCCCTGACCCCAATAACTGGGCCCTGATCCCAATCCCAGAACCCAGACCCCAATCAGATGGCCCAGACCCCAATCACAGGGCCCTGACGCCAATCACACACCCCTCACCCCAATCACAGGGCCCTGACCCCAATCACAGGGCCCTGACCCAAATCACTGGGTCCTGACCCCAATCGCAGACCCAGACCCCAATCACAGACCCCAGACCCCAATCACAGACCCCAGACCCCAAGCACAGTCCCCAGACCCCAATCACAGACCCAGACCACAATCACAGACCCCAGATCCCAATCACTGGGCCGTGACCCCAATCACTGGGCCCAGACCTCAATCAGAGAACCCAGACCCCAGTCACAGACGCCAGACCCCAATCACAGACCCCAGACTCTAATCACAGATACCAGACCCCAAACACAGACCCCAGACCCCAATCACAGACCCCAGACCCCAATCACAGTCCCCTGACCCCAACCACAGACCCCAGACCCCAATCACAGACTCCAGACCCCAATCACAGACCTCAGACCCCAATCACAGGGCCCTGATGCCAATCACACACCCCTGACCCCAATCACAGGGCCCTGACCCCAATCACAGGGCCCTGACCCAAATCACTGGGCCCTGACCCCAATCGCAGAACCAGACCCCAATCACAGACCCCAGACCCCAATCACAGACCCCAGACCCCAATCACAGACCGCAGACCCCAATCACAGACCCAAGAACCCAATCACAGTCCCCAGACTCCAATCACAGACCCCAGACCCCAATCACTGGGCACTGACCCCAATCACAGACCCCAGACCCCAATCACAGACCCCAGACCCCAATCACAGACCCCAGACCCCAATCACAGATCCCAGACACAAATCACTGGGCCCTGACCTCAATCATTGGGCCCTGACCCCAATCACAGGGCCCTGACCCCAATCACAGATCCCAGACACCAATCACACGGCCCAGACCCCAATCACTGGGCCCTTATCCCAATCACTGGGCCCTGACCCCAATCACAGACCCCAGACCCCAATCACAGACCCCAGACCTCAATCAATGTGACCAGAGCCAATCACAGAACCCTGACACCAATTACAGTCCCCTGACCCCAATCACAGGGCCCAGACCCCAATCACAGGGCCCTGACCCCAATCACAGACCGCTGACCCCAATCACAGGCCCATGACCCCAATTACTGGGCCCTGACCCCAATCACTGGGCCCGGACCCCAATCACCGGGCCCTGACCACAATTACTGGGCCCTGACCCCAATCACTGGTCCCTGACCCCAATCACAGACCACAGACCCCAATCACAGACCCCACACCCCAATCACTGGGCCCTCACCCCAAACACGGGGCACAGACCCCAATCACTGGGCCCTGACCCCAATCACTGGGCCCTGACACCAATCACTGGGCCCTGACCCAAATCACTGGGCCCTGACCCCAATCACAGATCCCAGACCCCAATAACAGACACTAGACCCCAATCACTGGGCCCAGACCTCAATCACTGGGCCCAGAACCCAATCACTGGGCCCAGATCCCAATCACCGGGCCCAGACACCAATCACTGGGCCCTGACCCCAATCACTGGGCCCAGACCCCAATCAATGGACCCAGACACCAATCACAGGGCCCTGACCCCAATCACTGAGCCCTGACACCAATCACTGGGCCCTGACTCCAATCACAGACCCCTGACCACAATCACAGACCCCTGACACCAATCACTGAGCCCTGACCCCAATCACTGGGCCCAGACCCAAATCACAGACACCTGACCCCAATTACAGACCCCTGACCCCAATCACAGACCCCAGACACCAATCACTGGGCCCTGACCCCAATCACAGGCCCGTGACTCCAATCACGGGGCCCTGACCCCAATCACAGACCCCTGACCCCAATCACAGGCCCGTGACCCCAATCACTGGGCCCTGACCCCAATCACTGGGCCCAGACCCCAATCACCGGGCCCTTACCCCAATCACAGACCCCATACCCAAATCACAGTCCCCTGACCCCAATCACTGGGCCCTGACCCCAATCACTGGGCCCAAACACCAATCACTGAGCCCAGACCCCAATCACAGACCCCAGACACCAATCAGACAGCCCACATCTCAAACACTGGGCCCTGACCACAAACATGGGGCCCAGACCCCAATCACTGGGCCCTGACCCCAATCACTGGGCCCTGAACTCAATCACTGGGCCCTGACACCAATCACTGGGCACTGACCCAAATCACTGGGCCCTGACCCCAATCACAGACCCCAGACCCCAATCACAGACCCCAGACCCCAATCACTGGGCCCTGACCCCAATCACAGACCCCAGATCCCAATCACTGGGCCGTGACCCCAATCACTGGGCCCAGACCTCAATCAGAGACCCCAGACCCCAGTCACAGACGCCAGACCCCAATCACAGTGCCCAGACACCAAACACAGACCCCAGACCCCAATCACTGGGCCCAGACCCCAATCACAGACCCCTGACCCCAATCACTGGGCCCTGACCCCAATCACTGCGCCCAGACCCCAATCACTGCGCCCTGACCCCAATCACAGACCGCAGACCCCAATCGCAGACCTCAGACCCCAATCACAGACCCCAGACTCTAATCACAGATACCAGACCCCAAACACAGACCCCAGACCCCAATCACAGACCCCAGACCGAATCACAGTCCCCTGACCCCAATCACAGACCCCAGACCCCAATCACAGACTCCAGACCCCAATCACAGACCTCAGACCCCAATCACAGACCCCAGACCCTAATCACAGACCCCAGACCCCAATCACTGGGCCCTGACCCCAATCACTGGGCCCTGATCCCAATCCCAGAACCCAGACCCCAATCAGAGGGCCCAGACCCCAATCACAGGGCCCTGACGTCAATCACACACCCCTGACCCCAATCACAGGGCCCTGACCCCAATCACAGGGCCCTGACCCAAATCACTGGGCCCTGACCCCAATCGCAGACCCAGACCCCAATCACAGACCCCAGACCCCAATCACAGACCCCAGACACCAAGCACAGACCCCAGACCCCAATCACAGACCCAGACCACAATCACAGACCCCAGATCCAATCACAGATCCCAAACCTCAATCACTGCGCCCAGACCCCATTCACAGACCTCAGTCTCCAATCACAGACCGCAGACCCCAATCACAGACCCCAGACCCCAATCCCAGGGCTCAGAATCCAATCACAGACCCCGAACCACAATCACAGATCCCAGACGCCAATCACAGACCCCAGATCCCAATCACAGACCCCAGACACCAATCACAGATCCCAGACACAAATCACTGGGCCCTGACCTCAATCATTGGGCCCTGACCCCAATCACAGGGCCCTGAACCCAATCACTGATCCTAGACACCAATCACACGGCCCAGACCCCAATCACTGGGCCCTTATCCGAATCACTGGGCCCTGACCCCAATCACAGACCCCAGACCCCAATCACAGTCCCCAGACCCCAATCACTGTGCCCACATGCCAATCACAGGGCCCTGACCCCAATTACAGACCCCTGACACCAATCACAGGGCCCAGACCCCAATCAAAGGGCCCTGACCCCAATCACTGGGCCCAGACCCCAATCACCGGGCCCTGACCCCAATCACTGTGCCCTGACCCCAATCACAGGTCCCTGACCCCAATCACAGACCCCAGACCCCAATCACAGACCCCACACACCAATCACTGGGCCCTGACACCAAACACGGGGCACAGACCCCAATCACTGGGCCCTGACCCCAATCACTGGGCCCTGACACCAATCACTGGGCCCTGACCCAAATCACTGGGCCCTGACCCCAATCACAGAACCCAGACCCCAATAACAGACACTAGACCACAATCACTGGGCCCAGACCCCAATCACTGGGCCCAGAACCCAATCACTGGGCCCAGATCCCAATCACGGTGCCCAGACCCCAATCACTGGGCCCTGACCCCAATCACTGGGCCCACACCCCAATCAATGGACCCAAACACCAATCACAGGGCCCTGACCCCAATCACTGGGCCCTGACACCAAGCACTGGGCCCTGACCCCAATCACAGGGACCTGACTCCAATCACAGACCCCTGACCACAATCACAGACCTCTGACCCCAATCACTGAGCCCTGACCCCAATCACTGGGCCCAGACCCAAATCACAGACACCAGACCACAATCACAGACCCCAGACACCAGTCACTGGGCCCTGACCCCAATCACTGGGGCCTGACCCCAATCACAGGGACCTGACCCCAATCACAGACCCCAGACCCCAATAACAGATCCCAGAACCGAATCACAAACCGCAGACCCCAAAAACAGACCCCAAACCCCAATCACAGGGCTCAGAACCCAATCACAGACCCCAACATCAATCACATACCCCAGACCCCAATCACAGACCCCAGACCCCAATCACAGGCCCCAGACCCCAATCACATACCCCAGACCCCAATCACAGACCGCAGACCCCAATCACAGACCCCAGAACCCAATCACAGGGCTCAGAACCCAATCACAGATCCCAAACTCAATCACAGACCCCAGAACCCAATCACAGACCCCAGACCCAAGTCACAGACCCCTGACACCAATCACAGACCCCTGACCACAATCACAGACTCCAGACCCCAATCACAGGGCTCAGAACCCTATCACAGATCCAAACCTCAATCACAGACCCCAGAACCCAATCACAGACCCCAGACCCAAGTCACAGACCCCTGACACCAATCACAAACCCCAGACCCCAATCAATGGGCCCAGACCCCAATCACTGGGCCCAGATCCCAATCACCGGGCCCAGACCACAATCATTGGGCCCTGACCCCAATCACTGGGCCCAGACCCCAATCAATGGTCCCAGACACCAATCACAGGACCCTGACCCCAATCATTGGGGCCTGACACCAATCACTGGGCCCTGACCCCAATCACAGGGCCCTGACTCCAATCACAGACCCCTGACCACAATCACAGACCCCAGACCCCAATCAATGGGCCCAGACCCCAATCACAGACCCCAGACCTCAATCAAAGACCGCAGACCCCAATCACAGACCCCAGACCCCAATCACAGACCCCAGACCTCAATCACAGACCCCAGACCACAATCACAGACCCCAGACCCCAATCACTGGGCCCTGACACCAATCACAGGGCCCTGACTCCAATCACAGACCCCTGACCACAATCACAGACCCCAGACCCCAATCACAGGGCTCAGAACCCTATCACAGATCCCAACCTCAATCACAGACCCCAGAACCCAATCACAGACCGCAGACCCAAGTCACAGACCCCTGACACCAATCACAAACCCCAGACCCCAATCAATGGGCCCAGACCCCAATCACAGACCCCAGACCTCAATCAAAGACCGCAGACCCCAATCACAGACCCCAGACCCCAATCACAGACCCCAGACCCCAATCACAGACCCCAGACCACAATCACAGACCCCAGACCCAATCACAGGGCAGTGACCCCAATCATAGACCCCAGACCCCTGTCACAGACCCCAGACCCCAATCACAGACCCCAGGCCACAATCACAGACCCCAGACCCCAATCACAGACCCCAGACCTCAATCACAGACCACAGACCCCAATCACAGATCCCAGACACCAATCACTGGGCCCTGACCCCAATCACTGGTCCCTGACCCCAATCACAGGGCCCTGACCCCAATCACAGACCCCAGACCTCAATCACAGACCCATGACCCCAATCACAGATGCCAGACACCAATCACTGGGCCCTGACCCCAATCACAGACCCCACACCCCAATCACTGGGCCCTGACCCCAAACACGGGGCACAAACCCCAATCACTGGGCCATGACCCCAATCACTGGGCCCTGACACCAATCACTGGCCCCTGACCCAAATCACTTGCCCCTGACCACAATCACAGACCCCAGACCCCAATAACAGACACTAGACCCCAATCACTGGGCCCAGACCCCAATCACTGGGCCCAGATTCTAATCACTGGGCCCAGATCCCAATCACCGGGCCCTGACACCAAGCACTGGGCCCAGACCCCAATCAATGGACCCAGACACCAATCACAGGGCACTGACCCCAATCATTGGGCCCTGACACCAATCACTGGGCCCTGACACAAATCACAGGGCCCTGACTCCAATCACAGACCCCTGACCACAATCACAGACCCCTGACCCCAATCACTGAGCCCTGACGCCAATCACCGGGCCCTGACTCCAATCACAGACCCCTGACCACAATCACAGACCCCTGACCCCAATCACAGACCCCTGACCCCAATCACTGAGCCCTGACCCCAATCACTGGGCCCAGACCCAAATCACAGACACCAGACCCCAATCACAGACCCCAGACACCAGTCACTGGGCCCTGACCCCAATCACTGGGTCCTGACCCCAATCACAGGGACCTGACCCCAATCACAGACCCCAGACCCCAATAACAGATCCCAGACCCGAATCACAAACCGCAGACCCCAAAAACAAACCCCAGACCCCAATCACAGGGCTCAGAACCCAATCACAGACCCCAACATCAATCACATACCCCAGACCCCAATCACAGACCCCAGATCCCAATCACAGGCCCCAGACCCCAATCACATACCCCAGACCCCAATCACAGACCGCAGACCCTAATCACAGACCCCAGAACCCAATCACAGGGCTCAGAACCCAATCACAGATCCCAACCTCAATCACAGACCCCAGAACCCAATCACAGACCCCAGACCCAAGTCACAGACCCCTGACACCAATCACAGACCCCTGACCACAATCACAGACTCCAGACCCCAATCACAGGGCTCAGAACCCTATCACAGATCCAAACCTCAATCACAGACCCCAGAACCCAATCACAGACCCCAGACCCAAGTCACAGACCCCTGACACCAATCACAAACCCCAGACCCCAATCAATGGGCCCAGACCCCAATCACTGGGCCCAGATCCCAATCACCGGGCCCAGACCACAATCATTGGGCCCTGACCACAATCACTGGGCCCAGACCCCAATCAATGGTCCCAGACACCAATCACAGGACCCTGACCCCAATCATTGGGGCCTGACACCAATCACTGGGCCCTGACCCCAATCACAGGGCCCTGACTCCAATCACAGACCCCTGACCACAATCACAGACCCCAGACCCCAATCAATGGGCCCAGACCCCAATCACAGACCCCAGACCTCAATCAAAGACCGCAGACCCCAATCACAGACCCCAGACCCCAATCACAGACCCCAGACCTCAATCACAGACCCCAGACCACAATCACAGACCCCAGACCCCAATCACTGGGCCCTGACCCAATCACAGGGCCCTGACTCCAATCACAGACCCCTGACCACAATCACAGACCCCAGACCCCAATCACAGGGCTCAGAACCCTATCACAGATCCCAACCTCAATCACAGACCCCAGAACCCAATCACAGACCCCAGACCCAAGTCACAGACCCCTGACACCAATCACAAACCCCAGACCCCAATCAATGGGCCCAGACCCCAATCACAGACCCCAGACCTCAATCAAAGACCGCAGACCCCAATCACAGACCCCAGACCCCAATCACAGACCCCAGACCCCAATCACAGACCCCAGACCACAATCACAGACCCCAGACCCAATCACAGGGCAGTGACCCCAATCATAGACCCCAGACCCCTATCACAGACCCCAGACCCCAATCACAGACCCCAGGCCACAATCACAGACCCCTGACACCAATCACAAACCCCAGACCCCAATCAATGGGCCCAGACCCCAATCACTGGGCCCAGATCCCAATCACCGGGCCCAGACCACAATCATTGGGCCCTGACCCCAATCACTGGGCCCAGACCCCAATCAATGGTCCCAGACACCAATCACAGGACCCTGACCCCAATCATTGGGGCCTGACACCAATCACTGGGCCCTGACCCCAATCACAGGGCCCTGACTCCAATCACAGACCCCTGACCACAATCACAGACCCCAGACCCCAATCAATGGGCCCAGACCCCAATCACAGACCCCAGACCTCAATCAAAGACCGCAGACCCCAATCACAGACCCCAGACCCCAATCACAAACCCCAGACCTCAATCACAGACCCCAGACCACAATCACAGACCCCAGACCCCAATCACTGGGCCCTGACCCCAATCACAGGGCCCTGACTCCAATCACAGACCCCTGACCACAATCACAGACCCCAGACCCCAATCACATGGCTCAGAACCCTATCACAGATCCCAACCTCAATCACAGACCCCAGAACCCAATCACAGACCCCAGACCCAAGTCACAGACCCCTGACACCAATCACAAACCCCAGACCCCAATCAATGGGCCCAGACCCCAATCACAGACCCCAGACCTCAATCAAAGACCGCAGACCCCAATCACAGACCCCAGACCCCAATCACAGACCCCAGACCCCAATCACAGACCCCAGACCACAATCACAGACCCCAGACCCAATCACAGGGCAGTGACCCCAATCATAGACCCCAGACCCCTATCACAGACCCCAGACCCCAATCACAGACCCCAGGCCACAATCACAGACCCCAGACCCCAATCACAGACCCCAGACCTCAATCACAGACCACAGACCCCAATCACAGATCCCAGACACCAATCACTGGGCCCTGACCCCAATCACTGGTCCCTGACCCCAATCACAGGGCCCTGACCCCAATCACAGACCCCAGACCTCAATCACAGACCCATGACCCCAATCACAGATGTCAGACACCAATCACTGGGCCCTGACCCCAATCACAGACCCCACACCCCAATCACTGGGCCCTGACCCCAAACACGGGGCACAGACCCCAATCACTGGGCCATGACCCCAATCACTGGGCCCTGACACCAATCACTGGCCCCTGACCCAAATCACTTGGCCCTGACCACAATCACAGACCCCAGACCCCAATAACAGACACTAGACCCCAATCACTGGGCCCAGACCCCAATCACTGGGCCAAGATTCTAATCACTGGGCCCAGATCCTAATCACCGGGCCCTGACACCAAGCACTGGGCCCAGACCCCAATCAATGGACCCAGACACCAATCACAGGGCACTGACCCCAATCATTGGGCCCTGACACCAATCACTGGGCCCTGACACAAATCACAGGGACCTGACTCCAATCACAGACCCCTGACCACAATCACAGACCCCTGACCCCAATCACTGAGCGCTGACCCCAATCACCGGGCCCTGACTCCAATCACAGACCCCTGACCACAATCACAGACCCCTGACCCCAATCACAGACCCCTGACCCCAATCACTGAGCCCGGACACCAATCACTGGGCCCAGACCCCAATCACAGACACCAGACCCCAATCACAGACCCCAGACACCAATCACTGGGCCCTGACCCCAATCACTGGGGCCTGACACCAATCAGAGGGACCTGACCCCAATCACAGACCCCAGACCCCAATCACAGACCCCAGACCCGAATAACAAACCCCAGACCCCAAAAACAGACCCCATACCCCAATCACAGGGCTCAGAACCCAATCACAGACCCCAACCTCAATCACATACCCCAGACCCCAATCACAGACCCCAGACCCCAATCACAGGCCCCAGACCCCAATCACAGACACCAGACCCCAATCACAGACCCCTGACCCCAATCACTGGACCCAGACCCCATTCACAGACCCCAGACCCCAATCACAGACCGCAGACCCCAATCACAGACTCCAGAACCCAATCACAGACATCAGACTCCAATCACAGACCCCAGACCCCAATCACTGGGCACTGACCCTAATCACAGACCCCAGACACCAATCACAGACCCCAGACCCCAATCACGGACCCCAGACCCTAATCACAGATCCCAGACACAAATCACTGGGCCCTGACCTCAATCATTGGGCCCTGACCCCAATCACAGGGCCCTGACCCCAATCACAGATCCCAGACACCAATCACACGTCCCAGACCCCAATCACTGGGCCCTTATCCCAATCACTGGGCCCTGACCCCAATCACAGACCCAGACCCCAAATCACAGACACCAGACCCCAATCACTGTGCCCAGATGCCAATCACCGGGCCCTGACCCCAGTTACAGACCCCTGACCCCAATCAAAGGGCCCAGACCCCAATCACCGGGCCCTGACCCCAATCACTGGGCCCTGACCCCAATCACTGGTCCCTGACCCCTATCACAGACCCCAGACCCCAATCACAGATCCCACACCCCAATCACTGGGCCCTGACCCTAAACACGGGGCACAGACCCCAATCACTGGGCCCTGACCCCAATCACTGGGCCCTGACACCAATCACTGGGCCCTGACACAAATCACTGGGCCCTGACCCCAATCACAGACCCCAGACCCCAATAACAGACACTAGACCCCAATCACTGGGCCCTGACCTCAATCACTGGGCCCAGACCCCAATCACTGGGCCCAGATCCCAATCACTGGGCCCAGACACCAATCACTGGGCCCTGACCCCAATCACTCGGCCCAGACCCCAATCAATGGATCCAGACACCAATCACAGGGCCCTGACCCCAATCACTGGTCCCTGACACCAATCACTGGGCCCTGACCCCAATCACAGGGCCCTGACTCCAATCACAGAGCCCTGACCACAATCACAGACACCTGACACCATTCACTGACCCCTGACCCCAATCACTGGGCCCAGACCCAAATCACAGACACCAGACCCCAATCACAGACCCCAGACACCAATCACTGGGCCCTGACACCAATCACTGGGGCCTGACCCCAATCACAGGGACCTGACCCCAATCACAGACCCCAGACTCCAATCACAGCTCCCAAACCCGAATCACAAATCCCAGACCCCAAAAACAGAACCCAGACCCCAATCACTGGGCCCAGACCCCATTCACAGATCCCAGACACCAATCACTGGGCTCTGACCCCAATCACTGGGGCCTGACCCCAATCACAGGGACCTGACCCCAATCAAAGACCCCAGACCCCAATCACAGGCCCCAGACCCCAATCACAGACCCCAGACCCCAATCACAGACCCCAGACCTCAATCACTGGGCCCAAACCCCATTCACAGACCCCAGACCCCAATCACAGACCGCAGACCCCAATCACAGACCCCAGACCCCAATCACAGGGCTCAGAACCCAATCACAGACCCCAACCTCAATCACAGACCCCAGACCCCAATCACAGACCCCAGACCCAAGTCACAGACCCCTGACGCCAATCACTGATCCGAGACCCCAATCAATGGGCCCAGACCCCAATCACAGACCCCAGACCTCAATCAAAGACCGCAGACCCCAATCACAGACCCCAGACCCCAATCACAGACCCCAGACCCCAATCACAGACCCCAGACCACAATCACAGACCCCAGACCACAATCACAGGGCACTGACCCCAATCATAGACCCCAGACCCCTATCACAGACCCCAGACCCCAATCACAGACCCCAGACCCCAATCACAAACCCCAGACCTCAATCACAGACCCCAGACCCCAATCACAGATCCCAGACACCAATCACTGGGCCCTGACCCCAATCACTGGGCCCTGACCCCAATCACAGGGCCCTGATCCCAATCACAGACCCCAGACCTCAATCACAGACCCATGACCCCAATCACAGATCCCAGACACCAATCACTGGGCCCTGACACCAATTCCAGACCCCACACCCCAATCACTGTGCCCTGACACCAAACACAGGGCACAAACCCCAATCACTGGGCCCTGAGCCCAATCACTGGGCCCTGACACCAATCACTGGACCCTGACACAAATCACTGGGCCGTGACACCAATCACAGACCCAAGACCCCAATCACAGACCCCAGACCCCAATCACAGACCACAGACCACATTCACAGACCCCAGACACCAATCACTGGGCCCTGACCCCAATCACAGGGCCCTGACTCCAATCACAGACCCCTGACCACAATCACAGACCCCAGACCCCAATCACAGGGCTCAGAACCCTATCACAGATCCCAACCTCAATCACAGACCCCAGAACCCAATCACAGACCCCAGACCCAAGTCACAGACCCCTGACACCAATCACAAACCCCAGACCCCAATCAATGGGCCCAGACCCCAATCACAGACCCCAGACCTCAATCAAAGACCGCAGACCCCAATCACAGACCCCAGACCCCAATCACTGACCCCAGACCCCAATCACAGACCCCAGACCACAATCACAGACCCCAGACCCAATCACAGGGCAGTGACCCCAATCATAGACCCCAGACCCCTGTCACAGACCCCAGACCCTAATCACAGACCCCAGACCACAATCACAGACCCCAGACCCCAATCACAGACCCCAGACCTCAATCACAGACCCCAGACCCCAATCACAGATCCCAGACACCAATCACTGGGCCCTGACCCCAATCACTGGTCCCTGACCCCAATCACAGGGCCCTGACCCCAATCACAGACCCCAGACCTCAATCACAGACCCATGACCCCAATCACAGATGCCAGACACCAATCACTGGGCCCTGACCCCAATCACAGACCCCACACCCCAATCACTGGGCCCTGACCCCAAACACGGGGCACAGACCCCAATCACTGGGCCATGACCCCAATCACTGGGCCCTGACACCAATCACTGGCCCCTGACCCAAATCACTTGGCCCTGACCACAATCACAGACCCCAGACCCCAATAACAGACACTAGACCCCAATCACTGGGCCCAGACCCCAATCACTGGGCCCAGATTCCAATCACTGGGCCCAGATCCCAATCACCGGGCCCTGACCCCAATCACTGGGCCCAAACCCCAATCAATGGACCCAGACACCAATCACAGGGCACTGACAACAATCATTGGGCCCTGACACCAATCACTGGGCCCAGACACCAATCACAGTCACCAGACCCCAATCACAGAACCCAGACACCAAACACTGGGCCCTGACCCCAATCACTGGGGCCTGACCCCAATCAGAGGGACCTGACCCCAATCACAGACCACAGACCCCAATCACAGACCCCAGACCCGAATCACAAACCCCAGACCCCAAAAACAGACCCCATACCCCAATCACAGGGCTCAGAACCCAATCACAGACCCCAACCTCAATCACATACCCCAGACCCCAATCACAGACCCCAGACCCCAATCACAGGCCCCAGACCCCAATCCCAGACCCCAGACCCCAATCACAGACCCCAGACCCCAATCACTGGGCCCAGACACCATTCAAAGACCCCAGACCCCAATCACAGACCGCAGACCCCAATCACAGACCCCAGAACCCAATCACAGACCCCAGACTCCAATCACAGACCCCAGACCCCAATCACTGGGCACTGACCCTAATCACAGACCCCAGACCCCAATCACAGACCCCAGACCCCAATCACAGACCCCAGACCCTAATCACAGATCCCAGACACAAATCACTGGGCCCTGACCTCAATCATTGGGCCCTGATCCCAATCACAGGGCCCTGACCCCAATCACAGATCCCAGACACCAATCACACGGCCCAGACCCCAATCACTGGGCCCTTATCCCAATCACTGGGCCCTGACCCCAATCACAGACCCAGACCACAAATCACAGATCCCAGACCCCAATCACTGTGCCCAGATGCCAATCACAGGGCCCTGACCCCAGTTACAGACCCCTGACCCCAATCACAGGGCCCAGACCCCAATCACAGGGCCCTGACCCCAATCACAGACCGCTGACCCCAATCACAGGCCCATGACCCCAATCACTGGGCCCTGACCGCAATCACTGGGTCCAGACACCAATCACCGGGCCCTGACCCCAATCACTGGGCCCTGACCCCAATCACTGGTCCCTGACCCCTATCACAGACCCCAGACCCCAATCACAGACCCCACACCCCAATCACTGGGCCCTGACCCTAAACACGGGGCACAGACCCCAATCACTGGGCCCTGACCCCAATCACTGGGCCCTGACACCAATCACTGGGCCCTGACCCAAATCACTGGGCCCTGACACCAATCACATACCCCAGACCCCAATAACAGACACTAGACCCCAATCACTGGGCCCTGCCCTCAATCACTGGGCCCAGACCCCAATCACTGGGACCAGATCCCAATCACCGGGCCCATACACCAATCACTGGGCCCTGACCCCAATCACTGGGCCCAGACCCCAATCAATGGACCCAGACACCAATCACAGGGCCCTGACCCCAATCACTGGTCCCTGACACCAATCACTGGGCCCTGACCCCAATCACAGGGCCTTGACTCCAATCACAGAGCCCTGACCACAATCACAGACCCCTGACACCAATCACTGAGCCCTGACCCCAATCACTGGGCCCAGACCCAAATCACAGACACCAGACCCCAATCACAGACCCCAGACACCAATCACTGGGCCCTGACCCCAATCACTGGGGCCTGACCCCAATCTCAGGGACCTGACCCCAATCACAGACCCCAGACCCCAATCACAGATCCCAAACCCGAATCACAAACCCCAGACCCCAAAAACAGAACCCAGACCCCAATCACTGGGCCCAGACCCCATTCACAGACCCCAGACACCAATCACTGGGCCCTGACCCCAATCACTGGGGCCTGACCCCAATCACAGGGACCTGACCCCAATCACAGACCCCAGACCCCAATCACAGATCCCAGAGCCGAATCACAGACACACAGACCCCAAAAACAGACCCCAGACCCCAATCACAGGCCCCAGACCCCAATCACAGACCCCAGGCCCCAATCACAGACCCCAGACCTCAATCACTGGGCCCAGACCCCATTCACAGACCCCAGACCCCAATCACAGACCACAGACCCCAATCACAGACCCCAGACCCCAATCACAGGGCTCAGAACCCAATCACAGACCCCAACCTCAATCACAGACCCCAGACCCCAATTACAGACCCCAGAGCCAAGTCACAGACCCCTGACGCCAATCACAGACCCCAGACCCCAATCAATGGGCCCAGACCCTAATCACAGACCCCAGACCTCAATCAAAGACCGCAGACCCAATCACAGACCCCAGACCCCAATCACATACCCCAGACCCCAATCACAGACCCCAGACTACAATCACAGACACCAGACCACAATCACAGGGCACTGACTCCAATCATAGACCCCAGACCCCTATCACAGACGCCAGACCCCAATCACAGACCCCAGACACCAATCACAGACCCCAGACCCCAATCACAGACCCCAGACCTCAATCACAGACCCCAGACCCCAATCACAGATCCCAGACACCAATCACTGGGCCCTGACCCCAATCACTGGGCCCTGACCCCAATCACTGGACCCTGACACCAATCACTGGACCCTGACACAAATCACTGGGCCGTGACACCAATCACAGACCCAAGACCCCAATAACAGACACTACACCCCAATCACTGGGCCCAGACCCCAATCACTGGGCCCAGACCCCAATCACTGGGCCCAGATCACAATCACCGGGCCCAGACCCCAATCACTGGGCCCTGACCCCAATCACTGGGCCCAGATCCCAATCAATGGACCCAGACACCAATCACAGGGCCCTGACCCCAATCATTGGGCCCTGACACCAATCACAGGGCCCTGACCCCAATCGCAGGGCCCTGACTCCAATCACAGACTCCTGACCACAATCACAGACCCCTGACCCCAATCACTGAGCCCTGACCCCAATCATTGGGCCCAGACCCCAATCACCTACACCAGACCCCAATCACAGACCCCAGACACCAATCACTGGGCCCTGACCCCAATCACTGGGGCCTGACCCCAATTAGAGGGACCTGACCCCAATCACAGAACCCAGACCCCAATCACAGATCCCAGACCCGAATCACAAACCCCAGACCCCAAAACCAGACCCCAGACCCCAATCACAGACCCCAGACCCCAATCACTGGGCCCAGACCCCATTCACAGACCCCAACCCCAATCACAGACCGCAGACCCGAATCACAGACCCCAGACCCCAATCACAGGGCTCAGAACCCAATCACAGACCCCAACCTCAATCACAGACCCCAGACACCGATCACAGACCCCAGACCCCAATCACAGACCCCTGACACCAATCACAGACCCCAGACCCCAATCAATGGGCCCAGACCCCAATCACAGACCCCAGACCTCAATCAAAGACCGCAGACCCCAATCACAGACCCCAGACCCCAATCACAGACCCCAGACCCCAATCACAGACCCCAGACCACAGTCACAGACCCCAGACCCCAATCACAGGGCACTGACACCTATCATAGACCCCAGACCCCTATCACAGACCCCAGACCCCAATCACAGACCCCAGACCCCAATCACAGATCCCAGACCCCAATCACAGACCACAGACCTCAATCACAGACCCCAGAACCCAATCACAGATCCCAGACACCAATCACTGGGCCCTGACGCCAATCACTGGGCCCTGACCCCAAACACGGGGCACAGACTCCAATCATTGGGCCCTGACCCCAATCACTGGGCCCTGACACCAATCACTGGCCCTGACACAAATCACTGGGCCCTGACCCCAATCACAGACCCCAGACTCCAATAACAGACACTAGACCCCAATCACTGGGCCCAGACCCCAATCACTGGGCCCAGACCCCAATCACTGGGCCCAGACTCCAATCACTGAACCCGGACCCCAATCACAGACCCCAGACCCTAATCACAGATCCCAGACACAAATCACTGGGCCCTGACCTCAATCATTGGGCCCTGATCCCAATCACAGGGCCCTGACCCCAATCACAGATCCCAGACACCAATCACATGGCCCAGACCCCAATCACTGGGCCCTTATCCCAATCACTGGGCCCTGACGCCAATCACAGACCCAGACCACAAATCACAGATCCCAGACCCCAATCACTGTGCCCAGATGCCAATCACAGGGCCCTGACCCCAGTTACAGACCCCTGACCCCAATCACAGGGCCCAGACCACAATCACAGGGCCCTGACCCCAATCACAGACCGCTGACCCCAATCACAGGCCCATGACCCCAATCACTGGGCCCTGACCGCAATCACTGGGTCCAGACCCCAATCACCGGGCCCTGACCCCAATCACTGGGCCCTGACCCCAATCACTGGTCCCTGACCCCTATCACAGACCCCAGAACCCAATCACAGACCCCACACCCCAATCACTGGGGCCTGACCCTAAACACGGGGCACAGACCCCAATCACTGGGCCCTGACCCCAATCACTGGGCCCTGACACCAATCACTGGGCCCTGACCCAAATCACTGGGCCCTGACACCAATCACAGACCCCAGACTCCAATAACAGACACTAGACCCCAATCACTGGGCCCTGACCTCAATCACTGGGCCCAGACCCCAATCACTGGGCCCAGATCCCAATCACCGGGCCCATACACCAATCACTGGGCCCTGACCCCAATCACTGGGCCCAGACCCCAATCAATGGACCCAGACACCAATCACAGGGCCCTGACCCCAATCAGTGGTCCCTGACACCAATCACTGGGCCCTGACCCCAATCACAGGGCCCTGACTCCAAACACAGAGCCCTGACCACAATCACAGACCCCTGACACCAATCACTGAGCCCTGACCCCAATCACTGGGCCCAGACCCAAATCACAGACACCAGACCCCAATCACAGACCCCAGACACCAATCACTGGGCCCTGACCCCAATCACTGGGGCCTGACCCCAATCACAGGGACCTGACCCCAATCACAGACCCCAGACCCCAATCACAGATCCCAAACCCGAATCACAAACCCCAGACCCCAAAAACAGTACCCAGACCCCAATCACTGGGCCCAGACTCCATTCACAGACCCCAGACACCAATCACTGGGCCCTGACCCCAATCACTGGGGCCTGACCCCAATCACAGGGACCTGACTCCAATCATAGACCCCAGACCCCTATCACAGACCCCAGACCCCAATCACAGACCCCAGACACCAATCACAGACCCCAGACCCCAATCACAGACCCCAGACCTCAATCACAGACCCCAGACCCCAATCACAGATCCCAGACACCAATCACTGGGCCCTGACCCCAATCACTGGGCCCTGACCCCAATCACAGGGTCCTGATCCCAATCACAGACCCCAGACCTCAATCACAGACCCATGACCCCAATCACAGTTCCCAGACACCAATCACTGGGCCCTGACCCCAATCACAGACCCCACACCCCAATCACTGTGCCCTGACACCAAACACAGGGCACAGACCCCAATCACTGGGCCCTGACCCCAATCACTGGGCCCTGACACCAATCACTGGACCCTGACACAAATCACTGGGCCGTGACACCAATCACAGACCCAAGACCCCAATAAGAGACACTACACCCCAATCACTGGGCCCAGACCCCAATCACTGGGCCCAGACCCCAATCACTGGGCCCAGATCACAATCACCGGGCCCAGACCCCAATCACTGGGCCCTGACCCCAATCACTGGGCCCAGACCCCAATCAATGGACCCAGACACCAATCACAGGGCCCTGACCTCAATCATTGGGCGCTGACACCAATCACAGGGCCCTGACCCCAATCACAGGGCCTTGACTCCAATCACAGACTCCTGACCACAATCACAGACCCCTGACCCCAATCACTGAGCCCTGACCCCAATCACTGGGCCCAGACCCCAATCACAGACACCAGACCCCAATCACAGACCCCAGACACCAATCACTGGGCCCTGACCCCAATCACTGGGGCCTGACCCCAATTAGAGGGACCTGACCCCAATCACAGACCCCAGACCCCAATCACAGACCCCAGACCCGAATCACAAACCCCAGACCCCAAAAACAGTCCCCAGACACCAATCACAGGGCTCAGAACCAATCACAGACCCCAACCTCAATCACATACTCCAGACCCCAATCACAGATCCCAGACCGCAATCACAGGCCCCAGACCCCAATCACAGATCCCAGACCCCAATCACAGACCCCAGACCCCAGTCACTGGGCCCAGACCCCATTCACAGACCCCAAACCCAATCACAGACCGCAGACCCGAATCACAGACCCCAGACCCCAATCACAGGGCTCAGAACCCAATCACAGACCCCAACCTCAATCACAGACCCCAGACACCGATCACAGACCCCAGACACCAATCACAGACCCCTGACACCAATCACAGACCCCAGACCCCAATCAATGGGCCCAGACCCCAATCACAGACCCCAGACCTCAATCAAAGACCGCAGACCCCAATCACAGACCCCAGACCCCAATCACAAACCCCAGACCCCAATCACAGACACCAGACCACAATCACAGACCCCAGACCCCAATCACAGGGCACTGACCCCAATCATAGACCCCAGACCCCTATCACAGACCCCAGACCCCAATCACAGACCCCAGACCCCAATCACAGATCCCAGACCCCAATCACAGACCACAGACCTCAATCACAGACCCCAGAACCCAATCACAGATCCCAGACACCAATCACTGGGCCCTGACGCCAATCACTGGGCCCTGACCCCAAACACGGGGCAGAGACTCCAATCATTGGGCCCTGACCCCAATCACTGGGCCCTGACACCAATCACTGGCCCTGACACAAATCACTGGGCCCTGACCCCAATCAAAGACCCCAGACCCCAATAACAGACACTAGACCCCAATCACTGGGCCCAGACCCCAATCACTGGGCCCAGACCCCAATCACTGGGCCCAGACTCCAATCACCGGACGCGGACCCCAATCACTGGGCCCTGACCCCAATCACTGGGCCCAGACACCAATCAATGGACCAGACACCAATCACAGGGCCCTGACCACAATAACTGTGCCCTGACACCAATCACTGGGCCGTGACCCCAATCACAGGGCCCTGACTCCAATCACAGACCCCTGACCACAATCACAGACCCCTGACCCCAATCACTGAGCCCTGACCCCAATCACTGGGCCCAGACCCAAATCACAGACACCAGACCACAATCATAGACCCCAGACACCAATCACTGGGCCCTGACCCCAATCACAGGGGCCTGACCCCAATCACAGGGACCTGACCCCAATCACAGACCCCAGACCCCAATCACAGATCCCAGACCCGAATCACAAACCCCAGACGCCAAAAACAGACCCCAGACCCCAATCACAGGGCTCAGAACCCAATCACAGACCCCAACCTCAATCACATACCCCAGACCCCAATCACAGACCCCAGACCCCAATCACAGGCCCCAGACCCCAATCACAGACCCCAGACCCCAATCACAGATCCCAGACCCCAATCATTGGGCCAGACTCCATTCACAGACCCCAGACCCCAATCACAGACAGCAGACCCCAATCACAGACCCCAGACCCCAATCACAGGGCTCAGAACCCAATCACAGACCCCAACCTCAATCACAGACCCCAGACCCCAATCACAGACCCCAGACCCAAGTAACAGACCCCTGACACCAATCACAGACTCCAGACCCCAATCAATGGGCCCAGACCCAATCACAGACCCCAGACCTCAATCAAAGACCGCAGACCCCAATCCCAGACCCCAGAACCCAATCACAGACCCCAGACACCAACACAGACCCCAGAACACAATCACAGACCCCAGACCCCAATCACAGGGCACTGACCCCAATCATAGACCCCAGACCCCTATCACAGACCCCAGACCCCAATCACAGACCCCAGACCCCAATCACAGACCCCAAACCCCAATCACAGACCTCAGACCTCAATCACAGACCCCAGACCCCAATCACAGATCCCAGACACCAAACACTGGGCCCTGACCCCAATCACTGGGCCCTGACCCCAATCACTGGGCCCTGACCCCAATCACAGACCCCAGATGTCAATCACAGACCCATGACCCCAATCACAGATCCCAGACACCAAACACTGGGCCCTGACCCCAATCACAGACTCCACACCTCAATCACTGGGCCCTGACCCCAAACACGGGGCACAGACCCCAATCACTGGGCCCGGACCCCAATCACTGGGCCCTGACACCAATCACTGCACCCTGACACAAATCACTGGGCCCTGACCCCAATCACAGACCCCAGACCCCAATAACAGACACTAGACCCCAATCACTGGGCCCAGACCCCAATCACTGGGCCCAGACTCCAATCACCGGGCCCGGACCCCAATCACTGGGCCCTGACCCCAATCACTGTGCCCAGACACCAATCACTGGACCCAGACACCAATCACAGGGCCCTGACCACAATCACTGGGCCCTGACACCAATCACTGGGCCGTGACCCCAATCACAGGGCCCTGACTCCAATCACAGACCCCTGACCACAATCACAGACCCCTGACCCCAATCACTGGGCCCTGACCCCAATCACTGGGGCCTGACCCCAATCACAGGGACCTGACCCCAATCACAGACCCCAGACCCCAATCACAGATCCCAGACCCGAATCACAAACCCCAGACCCCAAAAAACAGACCCCAGACCCCAATCACAGGGCTCATAACCCAATCACAGACCCCAACCTCAATCACATACCCCAGACCCCTATCACAGACCCCAGACCCCAATCACAGGCCCCAGACCCCAATCACAGACCCCAGACCCCAATCACAGATCCCAGACCCCAATCACTGGCCCCAGACTCCATTCACAGACCCCAGACCCCAATCACAGACCGCAGACCCCAATCACAGACCCCAGACCCCAATCACAGGGCTCAGAACCCAATCACAGACCTCAACCTCAATCACAGACCCCATACCCCAATCACAGACTCCAGACCCAAGTCACAGACCCCTGACACCAATCACAGACACCAGACCCCAATCAATGGGCCCAGACCCCAATCACAGACCCCAGACCTCAATCAAAGACCGCAGACCCCAATCCCAGACCCCAGACCCCAATCACTGACCCCAGATCCCAAAACAGACCACAGAACACAATCACAGACCCCAGACCCCAATCACAGGGCACTGACCCCAATCATAGACTCCAGACACCTATCACAGACCCCAGACACCAATCACAGACCCCAGACCCCAAATACAGACCCCAAACCCCAATCACAGACCCCAGACCTCAATCACAGACCCCAGACCCCAATCACAGATCCCAGACACCAAACACTGGGCCCTGACCCCAATCACTGGGCCCTGACCCCAATCACAGGGCCCAGACCCCAATCACTGGGCCCAGATCCCAATCACCGGGCCCAGACCCCAATTACTGGGCCCTGATCCCAATCACTGGGCCCAGACCCCAATCAACGGACCCAGACACCAATCACAGGGCCCTGACCCCAATCATTGGGCCCTGACACCAATCACTGGGCCCTGACCCCAATCACAGGGCCCTGACTCCAATCACAGTCCCCTGACCACAATCACAGACCCCTGACCCCAATCACTGAGCCCTGACCCCAATCACAGGTCACTGACCCCAATCATAGACCCCAGACCCCTATCACAGACCCCTGAACCCAATCACAGACCCCAGACCCCAATCACTGATCCCAAACCCCAATCACAGACCCCAGACCTCAATCACAGGGCCCTGACCCCAATCACAGACCCCAGACCTCAATCACAGACCCATGACCCCAATCACAGATCCCAGACACCAATCACTGGGCCCTGACCCAAGTCACAGACTCCACACCTCAATCACTGGGCCCTGACCCCAAACACGGGGCACAGACCCCAATCACTGGGCCCTGACCCCAATCACTGGGCCCTGACACCAATCACTGCACCCTGACACAAATCACTGGGCCCTGACCCCAATCACAGAACCCAGACCCCAATAACAGACACTAGACCGCAATCACTGGGCCCAGACCCCAATCACTGGGCCCAGACCCCAATCACTGGGCCTAGATCCCAATCACCGGGCCCAGACCCCAATCACTGGGCCCTGATCCCAATCACTGGGCCCAGACCCCAATCAATGGACCCAGACACAAATCACAGGGCACTGACCACAATCATTGGGCCCTGACACCAATCACTGGGCCCAGACACCAATCACAGGGCTCAGAACCCAATCACAGACCCCAACATCAATCACATACCCCAGACCCCAATCACAGACCCCAGACCACAATCACAAGGCCCAGAATCCAATCACAGACCCCAGACCCCAATCACAGACCCCAGACCCCAATCACTGGGCCCACACCCCATTCACAGACCCCAGACCCCAATCACAGACCGCAGACCCGAATCACAGACCCCAGACCCCAATCACAGGGCTCAGAACCCAATCACAGACGCCAACCTCAATCACATACCCCAGACCCCAATCACAGACCCCAGACCCCAATCACAGACCCCTGACACCAATCACAGACCCCAGACCCCAATCAATGGGCCCAGACCCCAATCACAGACCCCAGACCTCAATCAAAGACCGCAGACCCCAATCACAGCCCCCAGACCCCAATCACAGACCCCAGACCCCAATCAATGGGCCCAGACCACAATCACAGACCCTGACCCCAATCACAGGGCACTGACCCCAATCATAGACCCCAGACCCCTATCACAGACCCCAGACCCCAATCACAGACCCCAGACCCCAATCACAGACCCCAGACCCAAATCACAGACTCCAGACCTCAATCACGGACCCCAGACCCCAATCACAGATCCCAGACACCAATCACTTGGCCCTGACCCCAATCACTGAGCCCTGACCCCAATCCCAGGGCCCTGACCCCAATCACAGACCCCAGACCTCAATCACAGACCCCAGACCCCAATCACAGATCCCAGACACCAATCACTGGGCCCTGACCCCAATCACTGGGCCCTGACACAAATCACAGGGCCCTGACCCAAATCACAGACCGCAAACCCCAATCACAGAACCCAGACCCCAATAACTGGGTCCAGACCCTAATCACTGGGCCCTTATCACAATCACTGGGCCCTGACCCCAATCAGAGACCCCAGATCCCAATCACTGGGCGTAGACCCCTATCTCAGGGCCCTGACCCCAATCACAGAGCCCTGACCCCAATCACAGGGCCCAGACCCCAATCACAGGGCCCTGACACCAATCACAGACCCCTGACCCCAATCACAGGCCCCTGACCTCAATCGCTGGGCCCTGACCCCAATCACTAGACCCAGATCCCAATCACCGGGACCTGAAGCCAATCACTGGGCCCTGACCGCAATCACTGGACTCTGACCCCAATCACAGACCCCAGACCCCGATCACAGACCCCACACCCCAATCACTGGGCCCTGACCCTAATCACTGAGCCCTGACACCAATCACTGGGCCCTGACCCCAATCACAGGGCCCTGACCCCAATCACAGACCCCTGACCACAATCACAGACACCTGACCCCAATCACTGAGCCCTGACCCCAATCACTGGGCCCAGACCCCAATAACTGGGCCCAGACACCAATCACCGGGCCCTGACCCCAATCACTGGTCCCTAACTCCTATCACTGGGCCCTGACCACAATCACTGGTCTCTGACACCAATCACAGACCCCAGACCCGAATCACAGACCCCACACCCCAATCACTGTGCCCTGACCCCAAACACGGGGCACAGACCCCAATCACTGGGCCCTGACCCTAATCACTGGGCCCTGACTCCAATTACTGGGCCCTGACACAAATCACTGAGCCCTGACCCCAATCACAGACCCGAGACCCAAATCACAGACCCCTGACCCCAATCACTGGGCCCTGACCCCAATCACTGGGCCAAAACCCCAATCACAGACCCCAGACCACAATCACTGGGCCCAGACCCCAATCACAGGGACCTGACCCCAATCACAGACACCAGACATCAATCACAGGGCCCTGTCCCCAGTCACAGGGCCCTGACCCCAATCACTGACCCCGGACCCCAATCACAGACCCCAGACACTAATCACTGGGCCCTGACCCCAATCACTGGGGCCTGACACCAATTAGAGGGACCTGACCCCAATCACAGACCCCAGACCCCAATCACAGACCCCAGACCCGAATCACAAACCCCAGACCCCAAAAACAGACCCCAGACACCAATCACTGGGCTCAGAACCCAATCACAGACCCCAACCTCAATCACATACCCCAGACCCCAATCACAGATCCCAGACCCCAATCACAGGCCCCAGACCCCAATCACAGATCCCAGACCCCAATCACAGACCCCAGACCCCAATCACTGGGCCCAGACCCCATTCACAGACCCCAACCCCAATCACAGACCGCAGACCCGAATCACAGACCCCAGACCCCAATCACAGGGCTCAGAACCCAATCACAGACCCCAACCTCAATCACAGACCCCAGACCCCAATCACAGACCCCAGACCCCAATCACAGACCCCTGACACCAATCACAGACGCCAGACCCCAATTATTGGGCCCAGACCCCAATCACAGACCCCAGACCTCAATCAAAGACCGCAGACCCCAATCACAGACCACAGACCCCAATCACAGACCCCAGACCCCAATCACAGACCCCAGACCACAATCACAGACCCCAGACCCCAATCACAGGGCACTGACCCCAATCATAGACCCCAGACCCCTATCACAGACCCCAGACCCCAATCTCAGACCCCAGACCCCAATCACAGATCCCAGACCCCAATCACAGACCACAGACCTCAATCACAGACCCCAGAACCCAATCACAGATCCCAGACACCAATCACTGGGCCCTGACGCCAATCACTGAGCCCTGACCCCAAACACGGGGCACAGACTCCAATCACTGGGCCCTGACCCCAATCACTGGGCCTGACACCCATCACTGGCCCTGACGCAAATCACTGGGCCCTGACCCCAATCACAGACCCCAGACCCCAATAACAGACACTAGACCCCAATCACTGGGCCCAGACCCCAAACACTGGGCCCAGACACCAATCACTGGGCCCAGACTCCAATCACCGGGCCCGGACCCCAATCACTGGGCCCTGACCCCAATCACTGGGCCCTGACACCAATCACTGGGACGTGACCCCAATCACAGGGCCCTGACTCCAATCACAGACCCCTGACCACAATCACAGACCCCTGACCCCAATCACTGAGCCCTGACCCCAATCACTGGGCCCAGACCCAAATCACAGACACCAGACCACAATCATAGACCCCAGACACCAATCACTGGGCCCTGACCCCAATCACTGGGGCCTGACCCCAATCACAGGGACCTGACACCAATCACAGACCCCAGACCACAATCACAGATCCCAGACCCGAATCACAAACCCCAGACCCCAAAAACAGACCCCAGACCACAATCACAGGGCTCAGAACCCAATCACAGATCCCAACCTCAATCACATACCCCAGACCCCAATCACAGACCCCAGACCCCAATCACAGGCCCCAGACCCCAATCACAGACCCCAGACTCCATTCACAGACCCCAGACCCCAATCACAGACCGCAGACCCCAATCACAGACCCCAGACCCCAACCACAGGGCTCAGAACCCAATCACAGACCCCAACCTCAATCACAGACCCCAGATCCCAATCACAGACCCCAGACCCAAGTCACAGACCCCTGACACCAATCACAGACTCCAGACCCCAATCAATGGGCCCAGACCCCAATCACAGACCTCAGACCTCAATCAAAGACCGCAGACCCCAATCCCAGACCCCAGAACCCAATCACAGACCCCAGACACCAACACAGACCCCAGAACACAATCACAGACCCCAGACCCCAATCACAGGGCACTGACCCCAATCATAGACCCCAGACCCCTATCACAGACCCCAGACCCCAATCACAGACCCCAGACCCCAATCACAGACCCCAAACCCCAATCACAGACCCCAGACCTCAATCACAGACCCCAGACCCCAATCACAGATCCCAGACACCAAACACAGGGACCTGACCACAATCACTGGGCCCTGACCCCAATCACAGGGCCCTGACCCCAATCACAGACCCCAGATGTCAATCACAGACCCATGACCCCAATCACAGATCCCAGACACCAATCACTGGGCCCTGACCCCAATCACAGACTCCACACCTCAATCACTGGGCCCTGACCCCAAACACGGGGCACAGACCCCAATCACTGGACCCGGACCCCAATCACTGGGCCCTGACACCAATCACTGCACCCTGACACAAATCACTGGGCCCTGACCCCAATCACAGACCCCAGACCCCAATAACAGACACTAGACCTCAATCACTGGGCCCAGACCCCAATCACTGGGCCCAGACCCCAATCACTGGGCCCAGATCCCAATCACTGGGCCCAGACCCCAATTACTGGGCCCTGATCCCAATCACTGGGCCCAGACCTTAATCAATGGACCCAGACACCAATCACAGGGCCCTGACCCCAATCATTGGGCCCTGACACCAATCACTGGGCCCTGACCCCAATCACAGGGCCCTGAATCCAATCACAGACCCCTGACCACAATCACAGACCCCTGACCCCAATCACTGATCCCTGACCCCAATCACAGGGCACTGACCCCAATCATAGACGCCAGATCCCTATCACAGACCCCAGACCCCAATCACAGACCCCAGACCCCAATCACAGATCCCAAACCCCAATCACAGACCCCAGACCTCAATCACAGACCCCAGACCCCAATCACAGATCCCAGACACCAAACACTGGGCCCTGACCCCAATCACTGGACCCTGACCCCAATCACAGGGCCCTGACCCCAATCACAGACCCCAGACCTCAATCACAGACCCATGACCCCAATCACAGATCCCAGACACCAATCACTGGGACCTGACCCCAATCACAGACTCCACACCTCAATCACTGGGCCCTGACCCCAAACACGGGGCACAGACCCCAATCACTGGGCCCTGACCCCAATCACTGGGCCCTGACACCAATCAATGCACCCTGACACAAATCACTGGGCCCTGACCCCAATCACAGACCCCAGACCACAATAACAGACACTAAACCCCAATCACTGGGCCCAGACCCCAATCACTGGGCCCAGACCCCAATCACTGGCACTAGATCCCAATCACCGGGCCCAGACACCAATCACTGGGCCCTGATCCCAATCACTGGGCCCAGACCCCAATCAATGGACCCAGACACCAATCACAGGGCACTGACCCCAATCATTGGGCCCTGACACCAATCACTGGGCCCTGACCCCAATCACAGGGCCCTGACTCCAATCACAGAACCCTGACCACAATCACAGACCCCTGACCCCAATCACTGGGCCCAGACCCCAATCACAGAAACCAGATCCCAATCACAGACACCAGACACCAATCACTGGGCCCTGACGCCAATCACTGGGGCCTGACACCAATTAGAGGGACCTGACCCCATTCACAGAGCCCAGACCCTAATCACAGACCCCAGACCCGAATCACAAACCCCAGACCACAAAAACAGACCCCAGACACCAATCACAGGGCTCAGAACCCAATCACAGACCCCAACATCAATCACATAACCCAGATCCCAATCACAGACCCCAGACCACAATCACAAGGCCCAGAACCCAATCACAGACCCCAGACCCCAATCACAGACCCCATACCCCAATCACTGGGTCCAGACCCCATTCACAGACCCCAGACCCCAATCACAGACCGCAGACCCGAATCACAGACCACAGACCCCAATCACAGGGCTCAGAACCCAATCACAGACGCCAACCTCAATCACAGACCCCAGACCCCAATCACAGACCCCAGACCCCAATCACAGATCCCTGACACCAATCACAGACCCCAGACCCCAATCAATGGGCCCAGACCCCAATCACAGACCCCAGACCTCAATCAAAGACCGCAGACCCCAATCACAGACCCCACACCCCAATCACAGAACCCAGACCCCAATCACAGACCCCAGATACAATCACAGACCCCAGACCCCAATCACAGGGCACTGACCCCAATATTAGACCCCAGACCCCTATCACAGACCCCAGACGCCAATCACAGACCCCAGACCCCAATCACAGACCCCAGACCCAAATCACAGACCCCAGACCTCAATCACGGACCCCAGACCCCAATCACAGATCCCAGACACCAATCACTGGGCCCTGACACCAATCACTGGGCCCTGACCCCAATCTCAGGGCCCTGACCCCAAGCGCAGACCCCAGACCTCAATCACAGACCCCAGACCCCAATCACAGATCCCAGACACCAATCACTGGGCCCTGACCACAATCACTGGGCCCTGACCCAAATCACAGGGCCCTGACCCAAATCTCAGACCGCAAACCCCAATCACAGAACCCAGACCCCAATAACTGGGTCCAGACCCTAATCACTGGGCCCTTATCACAATCACTGGGACCTGACCCCAATCAGAGACCCCAGATCCCAAACACTGGGCGTAGACCCCTATCTCAGGGCCCTGACCCCAATCACAGAGCCCTGACCCCAATCACAGACCCCACACCCCAATCACTGGGCCCTGACCCTAATCACTGAGCCCAGACCCCAATAACTGGGACCTGAAGCCAATCACTGGGCCCTGACCGCAATCACTGGACTCTGACCCCAATCACAGACCCCAGACCCCAATCACAGACCCCACACCCCAATCACTGCGCCCTGACCCTAATCACTGAGCCCTGACACCAATCACTGGGCCCTGACCCCAATCACAGGGCCCTGACCCCAATCACAGACCCCTGACCACAATCACAGACACCTGACCCCAATCACTGAGCCCTGACCCCAATCGCTGGGCCCAGACCCCAATAACTGGGCCCAGACACCAATCACCGGGCCCTGACCACAATCACTGGTCCCTAACTCCTATCACTGGGCCCTGACCACAATCACTGGTCTCTGACACCAATCACAGACCCCAGACCCGAATCACAGACCCCACACCCCAATCACTGTGCCCTGACCCCAAACACGGGGCACAGACCCCAATCACAGGGCCCTGACCCTAATCACTGGGCCCTGACACCAATTACTGGGCCCTGACACAAATCACTGAGCCCTGACCCCAATCACAGACCCGAGTCCCCAATCACAGACCCCTGACCCCAATCACTGGGCCCTGACCCCAATCACTGGGCCAAAACCCCAATCACTGACCCCAGACCCCAATCACTGGGCCCAGACCCCAATCACAGGGACCTGACCCCAATCACAGACCCGTGACCCCAATAACAGGGCCCTGTCCCCAGTCACAGGGCCCTAACCCCAAAAACTGACCCCAGACCCCAATCACTGGGCCCAGACCCCAATCACCGGGCCCTAACCCCAATCACTGGGCCCTGACCCCCATCACTGGGCCCTGACCCCAATCACAGAATCCAGACACCAATCAGAGACCCCACATTTCAAACACTGGGCCCTGACCACAAACATGAGGCGCAGACCCCAATCACTGGGCCCATGACCCCAATCACTGGGCCGTGACCCCAATCACTGGTCCCTGACACCAATCACTGGGCCCTGACCCAAATCACTGGGACCTGACCCCAATCACAGACCCCAGACCCCAATCACAGACCCCAGACCCCAATTACTGGGCCCTGACCCCAATCACAGACCCCAGACACCAATCACTGGGCCCTGACCCCAATCACTGGGCCCAGACCTCAATCAGAGACCCCAGACCCCAATCACAGACACCAGACACCAATCACAGTGCCCAGACACCAAACACAGAGCCCAGACCCCAATCACTGGGCCCAGACCACAATCACAGACCCCTGACCCCAATCACTGGGCCCTGACCCCAATCACTGTGCCCAGACCCCAATCACTGGGCCCTGACCCCAATCACAGACCCCGCCCCCAATCACAGACCTCAGACCCCAATCACAGACCCCAGACTCTAATCACAGATACCAGACTATAAACTCAGACCCCAGACCCCAATCACAGACCCCAGACCCCAATCATAGACCCCTGTCCCCGATCACAGACCCCAGACCCCAATCACAGACACCAGACCCCACTCACAGACCCCAGACTCCAATCAAGGACCCCAGACCCAATCACAGACCCCAGACCCCAATCACTGGGTCCTGACCCCAATCACTGGGCCCTGACCCCAAACCCAGACCCAAGACCCCAATCACTGGGCCAAAAACCCAATCACAGGGCCCTGACCCCAATCACAGAACCTTGACCCAAATCACAGATCCGACCCCAATCACAGGGCCCATACCCCAATCACAGGGCCCGGACCCCAATCACACACCCCTGACCCCACTCACAGGTCCCTGACCCCAATCACTGGGCCCTGACCCCAATCACCGGGCACTGACCCCAATCACTGAGCCCTGACCCCAATCACTGGTCCCTGACCCCAATCACAGACCCCAGACCCCAATCATAGACCCCTCACCCCAATCACTGGGCCCTGACCCCAAACACGGGGCACAGACCCCAATCACTGGGCCCTGACCCCAATCACTGGGCCCTGACCCCAATCACTGCGCCCTGACACCAATCACTAGGCCCTGACCCAAATCACTGCGCTCTGACCCCAATCACAGACACCAGACCACAATCACAGACCCCTGAACCCAATCACTGGGCCCTGACCCCAATCACTGAGCCCAGACCCCAATCACTGGGACCAGACCCCAATTACCGGGCCCTGACACTAATCACTGGGCCCTGACCCCAAACACTGGGCCCAGACCCCAATCACTGGAGCCAGACACCAATCACAGGGCCCTGATCCCAATCACTGGGCACTGACACCAATCACAGACCCCTGACCACAATCACAGACCCCTGACCCCACTCACTGAGCCCTGACCCCAATCACGGGGCCCAGACCCCAATCACAGACCCCAGACCCCAATCACAGACCCCAGACACCAATCACTGGGCCCTGACCCCAGTCACTGGGCCCTGACGCCAATCACAGACCCCAGACCCCAATCACAAACCCCAGAATCCAAAAACAGACCCCAACCTCAATCACATACCCCACACCACAATCACAGACCCCAACCTCAATCACAGACCCCAGACCCCAATCACAAACCCCAGAACCCAAAAACAGACCCCAACCTCAAACACATACCCCAGACCCCAATCACAGACCCTTGACCCCAATCACAGACCCCAGACCCCAATCACAGACCCTTGACCCCAATCACGGGCCCCAGACACCAATCACAGACACCAGACCCCAATCACAGACCCTAACCTCAATCACAGACCCCAGACCCCAATCACAAAGCCCAGAACACAAAAACAGACCCCAACCTCAATCACATACCCCAGACCCCAATCACAGACCCTTGACCCCAATCACAGACCCCAGACCCCAATCATAGACACCTCACCCCAATCACGGGTCCCAGACCCCAATCACAGACCCCAGACCCCAATCACAGACCCAGACACCAATCACTGGGCCCTGACACCAGTCACTGGGCCCTGACGACAATCACAGACCCCAGACCCCAATCACAAACCCCAGAATTCAAAAAAAGACCCCAACCTCTATCACATACCCCAGACCGCAAACACAGACCCCAACCTCAATCACAGACCCCAGACCCCAATCACAAACCCCAGAACCCAAAAACAGACCCCAACCTCAATCACATACCCCAGACACCAATCACAGACCCTTGACCCCAATCACAGACCCCAGACCACAATCACAGACCCTTGACCCCAATCACAGGCCCCAGACACCAATCACAGACCCCAGACCCCAATCACAGACCCCAACATCAATCACAGACCCCAGACACCAATCACAAATCCCACAACTCAAAAACATACCCCAACCTCAATCACATACCCCAGACCCCAATCACAGACCCTTGACCCCAATCACAGACCCCAGACCCCAATCACAAACCCTTGACCCCAATCACAGGCCCCAGACACCAATCACAGACCCCAGACCCCAATCACAGACCTCAGACACCAATCACTGGGCCCAGACCCCAATCACTGGACCCTGACCCCAATCACCGGGCACTGACCCCAATCACTGGACCCTGACCCCAATCACTGGTCCCTGACCCCAATCACAGACCCCAGACCCCAATCATAGACCCCTCACCACAATCACGGGTCCCAGACCCCAATCACAGACCCCAGACCCCAATCACAGACCCCAGACACCAATCACTGGGCCCTGACCCCAATCACTGGGCCCTGACGCCAATCACAGACCCCAGACCCCAATCACAAACCCCAGAATCCAAAAACAGACCCCAACCTCAATCACATACCCCAGACCCCAATCACAGACCCCAACCTCAATCACAGACCCCAGACCCCAATCACAAACCCCAGAACCCAAAAACAGACCCCAACCTCAATTACATACCCCAGACCCCAATCACTGACCCTTGTACCCAATCACAGACCCCAGACCCCAATCACAGACCCTTGACCACAATCACAGGCCCCAGACACCAATCACAGACCCCAGACCCCAATCACAGACCCCAAACTCAATCACAGACCCCAGACCCCAATCACAAAGCCCAGAACACAAAAACAGACCCCAACCTAAATCACATACCCCTGACCCCAATCACAGACCCTTGACCCCAATCGCAGACCCCAGACCCCAATCACAGACCCTTGACCCCAATCACAGGCCCCAGACACCAATCACAGACACCAGACCCCAATCACAGACCACAGACCCCAATCACTGGGCTCAGACCCCATTCACAGACCCCAGACACGAATCACAGACCCTTGACCGCAATCACAGGCCCCAGACACCAATCACAGACCACAGACCACATTCACAGACCCCAGACCCCAATCACAGATCGCAGACCCCAATCACAGACCCCAGACCACATTCACAGGGCTCAGAACCCAATCACAGACCCCAACCTCAATCAGAGACCCCAGACCCCAATCACAGACCCCAGACCCCAATCACAGACCCATGACACCAATCACAGACCCCAGATCCCAATCAATGGGCCCAGACCCCAATCACAGACCCCAGACTTCAATCAAAGACCGCAGACCCCAATCACAGACCCCAGACCCCAAATCAGACCCCAGACCCCAATCACAGACCCCAGACACCAATCACAGATCCCAGACCCCAATCACAGACCCCAGACCCCAATCACTGGGCACTGACCCCAATCACAGACCCCAGACCCCAATCATAGACCCCAGACCCCAATCACAGACCCCAGACACCAATCACAGATCCCAGACCCCAATCACAGACCCCAGACCTCAATCACTGGGCCCTGACCCAATCACTGGGCCCTGATCTCAATCACAGAACCCAGACCCCAATCACAGGGCCCAGATCCCAATCACTGGGCCCTTATCACAATCACTGGGGCCTGACCCCAATCACAGACCCCAGACCCCAGTCACTGGGCCCAGACCCCAATCACAGGGCCCTGACCCCAATCACAGAGCCCTGAACGCAATCACAGGGCCCAGACCCCAATCACAGGGCCCTAACCCCAATCACAGACCCCTGACCCCAATCACAGGCCAGTGACCCCAATCACTGGGCCCTGACACAAATCACTGGGCCCAGACCTCAATCACCGGGCCCTGACCCCAATCACAGACCCCAAACCCCAATCACAGTCCCCTGACCCCAATCACTGGGCCCTGACCCCAATCACTGGGCCCAAACCCCAATCACTGAGCCCAGACCCCAATCACAGACCCCAGACACCAATCAGAGACCCCACATCTCAAACACTGGGCCCTGACCACAAACATGGGCCCCAGACCTCAATCACTGGGCCCTGACCCCAATCACTGGGCCCTGAACCCAATCACTGGGCCCTGACACCAATCACTGGGCCCTGACCCAAATCACTGGTCCCTGACCACAATCACAGACCCCAGACCCCAATCACTGGGCCCTGACCCCAATCACAGACCCCAGAGCCCAATCACTGGGTCCTGACCCCAATCACTGGGCCCAGACCTCAATCAGAGACCCCAGACCCCAATCACAGACGCTAGACCCCAATCACAGTGCCCAGACACCAAACACAGACCCCAGACCCCAATCACTGGGCCCAGACCCCAATCACAGACCCCTGACACAATCACTGGGCCCTGACCCCAATCACTGCGCCCAGACCCCAATCACTGGGCCCTGACCCCAATCACAGACCCCAGACCCCAATCACAGACCTCAGACCCCAATCACAGACCCCAGACTCTAATCACAGATACCAGACACCAAACGCAGACGCCAGACACCAATCACAGACCCCAGACACCAATCACAGACCCCTGACCCCAATCACAGACCCCAGACTCCAATCACAGACCCCAGACCCCATTCACAGACCACAGACCCCAATCACAGACCGCAGACCCCAATCACAGACCCCAGACCACAATCACAGGGCTCAGAACCCAATCACAGACCCAAATCTCAATCAGAGACCCCAGTCCCCAATCACAGACCCCAGACCTCAATCACAGACCCATGACACCAATCACAGACCCCAGACCGCAATCAATGGGCCCAGACCCCAATCACAGATCCCAGACTTCAATCAAAGACCGCAGACACCAATCACAGACTCCAGACCACAATCACAGACCCCAGACCCCAATCACAGACCCCAGACCCCAATCACAGATCCCAGACCCCAATCACAGACCCCAGACCCTAATCAGTGGGCACTGACCCCAATCACAGACCCAAGACCCCAATCATAGACCCCAGACCACAATCACAGACCCCAGACCCCAATCACAGACCCCAGACCCCAATCACACACCCCAGACCTCAATCACTGGGCCCTGAACCCAATCACTGGGCCCTGACCCCAATCACAGGGCCCTGACCCCAATCACAGACCCCAGACCTCAATCACAGAACCCAGACCCCAATCACAGGGCCCTTATCACAATCACAGGGTACTGACGCCAATCAGAGAGCCCTGACCCCAATAACAGGGCCCAGACCCCGATTACAGGGCCCTAACCCCAATCACAGACCCCTGACACCAATCACAGTCCCGTGACCCCAATCACTGGGCCCTGACACCAATCACTGGGCCCAGACATCAATCACCGGGCCCTGACCCCAATCACAGACCCCAGACCCCAATCACAGTCCCCTGACCCCAATCACTGGGCCCTGACCCCAATCACTGGGCCCAAACCACAATCACTGAGCCCAGACCCCAATCACAGACCCCAGACACTAATCAGAGACCCCACATCTCAAACACTGGGCCCTGACCACAAACATGGGGCCCAGACTCCAATCACTGGGCCCTGACCCCAATCACTGGGCCCTGAACCCAATCACTGGGCCCTGACACCAATCACTGGGCCCTGACCCAAATCACTGGGCCCCTACCCCAATCACAGACCCCAGACCCCAATCTCTGGGCCCTGACCCCAATCACTGTACCCAGACCTCAATCAGAGACCCCAGACCCCAATCACAGACGCTAGACCCTAATCACAGTGCCCAGACACCAAACACAGACCTCAGACACCAATCACTGGGCCAAGACCCGAATCACAGACCCCTGACCCCAATCACTGGGCCCTGACCTCAATCAATGCACCCAGACCCCAATCACTGGGCCCTGACCCCAATCACAGACCCCAGACCCCAATCACAGACCTCAGACCCCAATCACAGACGCCAGACTCTAATCACAGATACCAGACCCCAAACTCAGACCCCAGACCCCAATCACAGAACCCAGACCCCAATCACAGACCCCAGACCCCAATCACAGACCACAGACCCCAATCACTGGGCCCAGACCCCTTTCACAGACCCCAGACCCCAATCACAGACCGCAGAACCCAATCACAGACCCCAGACCACAATCACAGGGCTCAGAACCCAATCACAGACCCAAACCTCAATCAGAGACCCCAGTCCCCAATCACAGACCCCAGACCCCAATCACAGACCCATGACACCAATCACAGACCCCAGACCCCAATCAATGGGCCCAGACCCCAATCACAGATCCCAGACTTCAATCAAAGACCGCAGACCCCAATCACAGACTCCAGACCACAATCACAGACCCCAGACCCCAATCACAGACCCCAGACCCCAATCACAGATCCCAGACCCCAATCACAGACCCCAGACCCTAATCAGTGGGCACTGACCCCAATCACAGACCCAAGACCCCAATCATAGACCCCAGACCACAATCACAGACCCCAGACCCCAATCACAGACCCCAGACCCCAATCACACACCCCAGACCTCAATCACTGGGCCCTGAACCCAATCACTGGGCCCTGACCCCAATCACAGGGCCCTGACCCCAATCACAGACCCCAGACCTCAATCACAGAACCCAGACCCCAATCACAGGGCCCTTATCACAATCACAGGGCACTGACCCCAATCAGAGAGCCCTGACCCCAATAACAGGGCCGAGACCCCGATTACAGGGCCCTAACCCCAATCACAGACCCCTGACACCAATCACAGGCCCGTGACCCCAATCACTGGGCCCTGACACCAATCACTGGACCCAGACATCAATCACCGGGCCATGATCCCAATCACAGACCCCAGACCCCAATCACAGTCCCCTGACCCCAATCACTGGGCCCTGACCCCAATCACTGGGCCCAAACCACAATCACTGAGCCCAGACCCCAATCACAGACTCCAGACACTAATCAGAGACCCCACATCTCAAACACTGGGCCCTGACCACAAACATGGGGCCCAGACCCCAATCACTGGGCCCTGACCCCAATCACTGGGCCCTGAACGCAATCACTGGGCCCTGACACCAATCACTGGGCCCTGACCCAAATCACTGGGCCCTGACCCCAATCACAGACCCCAGACCCCAATCACTGGGCCCCTACCCCAATCACAGAACCCAGACCCCAATCTCTGGGCCCTGACCCCAATCACTGGGCCCAGACCTCAATCAGAGACCCCAGACCCCAATCACAGACGCTAGACCCTAATCACAGTGCCCAGACACCAAACACAGACCTCAGACACCAATCACTGGGCCAAGACCCCAATCACAGACCCCTGACCCCAATCACTGGGCCCTGACCTCAATCACTGCACCCAGACCCCAATCACTGGGCCCTGACCCCAATCACAGACCCCAGACCCCAATCACAGACCTCAGACCCCAATCACAGACCCCAGACTCTAATCACAGATACCAGACCCCAAACTCAGACCCCAGACGCCAATCACAGACCCCAGACCCCAATCACAGACCCCTGACCCCAATCACAGACCCCAGACGCCAATCACAGACTCCAGACCCCAATCACAGACCCCAGACCCCAATCACAGACCCCAGTCCCCAATCACAGACCCCAGACCCCAATCACTGGGCCCTGACCCCAATCATTGGGCCCTGACCCCAATCCCAGACCCCAGACCGCAATCACTGGGCCCAGACCCCAATCACAGGGCCCAGACCCCAATCACAGGCCTCTTACCCCAATCACACACCCCTGACCCCAATCACAGGGCCCTGACCCCAATCACTGGGCCCTGACCCCAATCACTGGGCCCAGACTGCAATCACCAGGCCCTGACCCCAATCACTGGTCCCTGACCCCAATCATTGGTCCCTGACCCCAATCACAGACCCCAGACGCCAATCATAGACCCCTTATCCCAATCACTGTGCCCTGACTCCAAACACGGGGCACAGACCCCAATCACTGGGCCCTGACCCCAATCACTGGGCCCTGACCCAAATCACTGGGCTCTGACCCCAATCACAGACCGCATACCCCAATCACAGACCCCTGAACCCAATCACTGGGCCCTGACACCAATCAATGTGCCCAGACCCCAATCACTGTGACCAGACCCCAATCACCGGGCCCTGACACCAATCACTGGGCACTGACACCAATCACTGGGCCCAGACACCTATCACTGGACCCAGACACCAATCACAGACCCCTGAGCCCATTCACTGGGCCCTGACCCCAATCACTGGGCCCAGACCCCAATCACTGGGCCCAGACCCCAATCACCGAGCCCTGACCCCAATCACTGGGCCCAAACCCCATCACTGGGCCCTGACGCCAATCACAGAACCCAGACACCAATCAGAGACCACACATTTCAAACACTGGGCCCTGACCAAAAACATGGTGCGCAGACCCCAATCACTGGGCCCATGACCCCAATCACTGGGCCCTGACCCCAATAACTGGGCCCTGACACCAATCACTGGGCCCTGACCCAAATCACTGGGCCCTGACCCCAATCACAGACCCCAGACCCCAATCACAGACCCAAGACCCCAATCACTGGGCCCTGACACCAATCACAGAACCCAGACCCCAATCACTGGGCCCTGACCCCAATCACTGGGCCCAGACCTCAGCCAGAGACCCCAGACCCCAATCACAGACGCCAGACCCCAATCACAGTGCCCAGACACAAAACACAGACCCCAGACTCCAATCACTGGGCCCAGACCACAATCACAGACCCCTGACCACAATCACTGGGCCCTGACCACAATCACTGTGCCCAGACCCCAATCACTGGGCCCTGACCACAATCACAGACCCCAGACCCCAATCACAGACCTCAGACCCCAATCACAGACCCCAGACGCTAATCACAGATACCAGACCCCAAACTCAGACCCCAGACCCCAATCACAGACCCCAGACCCGAATCACAGGGCCCTGACGCCAATCACAGACCCCAGACCCCAATCACAGACACCAGACCCCACTCACAGACCACAGACCCCAATCACAGACCCCAGACCCTAATCACAGACCCCAGACCCCAATCACTGGGCCCTGACCCTAATCACTGGGCCCTGACACCAATCCCAGACCCAAGACCACAATCACTGGGCCCAAACCCCAATCAGAGGGCCCTGACACCAATCACAGAACCTTGACCCCAATCACAGACCCCGACCCCAATCACAGGGCCCAGACCCCAATCACAGGTCCCTGACCCCAATCACACACCCCTGACCCCAATAACAGGCCCCTGACCCCAATCACTGGGCCCTGACCCCAATCACCGGGCCCTGACCCCAATCACTGGGCCCTGACCCCAAGCACTGGTCCCTGACCCCAATCACAGACCCCAGACCCCAATCATAGACCCCTCACCCCAATCACTGGGCCCTGACCCCAAACACGGGGCACAGACACCAATCACTGGGCCCTGACCACAAACACTGGGCCCTGACCCCAATCACTGGGCCCTGACACCAATCACTAGGCTCTGACCCAAATCACTGGGCTCTGACCCCAATCACAGACACCAGACCCCAATCACAGACCCCTGAACCCAATCACTGGGCCCTGACACCAATCACTGAGCCCAGACCCCAATCACTGGGACCAGACCCCAATGACCGGGCCGTGACACCAATCACTGGGCCCTGACCGCAAACACTGGGCCCAGACCCCAATCACTGGACCCAGACACCAATCACAGGGCCCTGATCCCAATCACTGGGCCCTGACACCAATCACAGACCCCAGACCCCAATCACAGACCCCAGACACCAATCACTGGGCCCTGACCCCAGTCACTGGGCCCTGACGCCAATCACAGACCCCAGACCCCAATCACAGACCCCAGACCCCAATCACAAACCCCAGAACCCAAAAACGGCCCCTAACCTCAATCACATACCCCAGACCCCAATCACAGACCCTTGACCCCACTCACAGAACCCAGACCCCAATCACAGACCCCAGATCCTAATCACAGACCCCAGACCCCAATCACTGGGCCCTGACCCCAATCACTGGGCCCTGACACCAATCACGGGGTCCTGACCCCAATCACTGGGCCCAAACCCCAATCAGAGGGCCCTGACACCAATCACAGAATCTTGACCCCAATCACAGACCCCGACCCCAATCACAGGGCCCAGACCCCAATCACAGGGCCCTGACCCCAATCACACACGCCTGACCCCAATCACAGGCCCCTGACCCCAATCACTGGGCCCTGACACCAATCACCGGGCCCTGACCCCAATCACTGGGCCCTGACCCCAAGCACTGGTCCCTGACCCCAATCACAGACCCCAGACCCCAATCATAGACCCCTCACCCCAATCACTGGGCCCTGACCCCAAACACGGGGCACAGACCCCAATCACTGGGCCCTGACCACAATCACTGGGCCCTGACCCCAATCACTGGGTCCTGACCCAAATCACTGGGCTCTGACCCCAATCACAGACGCCAGACCCCAATCACAGACCCCTGAACCGAATCACTGGGCCCTGACCCCAATCAAAGGGCCCAGACCCCAATCACTGGGACCAGACCCCAATCACTGGGCCCTGACACCAATCACTGGGCCCTGACCCCAAACTCAGATCCCAGACCCCAATCACAGACCCCAGACCCCAATCACAGACCCCTGACCCCAATCACAGACCCCAGACGCCAATCACAGACTCCAGACCCCAATCACAGACCCCAGACCCCAATCACAGACCCCAGACCCTAATCACAGACCCCAGACCGCAATCACTGGGCCCTGACCCCAATCACTGGGCCCTGACCTCAATCCCAGACCCCAGACCCCAATCACTGGGCCCAGACCCCAATCACAGGGCCCAGACCCCAATCACAGGGCCCTGACCAAAATCACACACCCCTGACACCAATCACAGGCCCCTGACCCCAATCACTGGGCCCTGACCCAAATCACTGGGCCCAGACTGCAATCACCAGGCCCTGACCCCAATCACTGGTCCCTGACCCCAATCACTGGTCACTGACCCCAATCACAGACCCCAGAACCCAATCATAGATCCCTTACCCCAATCACAGTGCCCTGACCCCAAACACAGGGCACAGACCCCAATCACTGGGCCCTGACCACAATCACTGGGCCCTGACCCCAATCACTGGGCCCTGACCCAAATCACGGGAATCTGACCACAATCACAGACCCCAGACCTCAATCACAGACCCCTGAACCCAATCACTGGGCCCTGACCCCAATCACTGGGCCCAGACCCCAATCACTGGGACCAGACCCCAATCACCGGGCCCTGACACCAATCACTGGGCCCTGACCCCAATCACTGGGCCCAGACCCCAATCACTGGACCCAGACACCAATCACAGGGCCCTGACCCCAATCACTGGGCCCTGACCACAATCACAGACCCCTGACCACAATCACAGACCCCGACCCCAATCACTGAGCCCTGACCCCAATCACGGGGCCCAGACCCCAATCACAGACCCCAGACCACAATCACAGACCCCAGACACCAATCACTGGGCCCTGACCCCAGTCACTGGGCCCTGACGCCAATCACAGACCCCAGACACCAATCACAGACCCCAGAACCCAATCACAAGCCCCAGAACACAAAAACAGAGCCCAACCTCAATCACATACCCCAGACACCAATCACAGACCCTTGACCCCAATCACAGGCCCCAGACCCCAATCACAGACACTTGACCCCAATCACAGGCCCCAGACCCCAATCGCAGACCCCAGACCCCAATCACAGACCCCAGACCCCAATCACTGGGCCCAGACCCCATTCACAGAACCCAGACCCCAATCACAGACCCCAGACCCCACTCACAAACCCCAGAATCCAAAAACAGACCCCAACCTCAATCACAGACCCCAGACCCCAATCACAGACACCAATCTCAATCACAGACCCCAGACCCCAATCACAAAGCACAGAACACAAAAACAGACCCCAACCTCAATCACATACCCCAGACCCCAATCACAGACCCTTGACCCCAATCACAGACCCCAGACCCCAATCATAGACCCCTCACCCCAATCACGGGTCCCAGACCCCAATCACTGGGCGCTGACCCCAGTCACTGGGCCCTGACGCCAATCACAGACCCCAGACCCCAATCACAAACCCCCAAATCCAAAAACAGACCCAACCACAATCACATATCCCAGACACCAATCACAGTCACCAACCTCAATCACAGACCCCAGACCCCAATCATAGACCCCTCACCCCAATCACTGGGCCCTGACCCCAAACACGGGGCACAGACCCCAATCACTGGGCCCTGACCACAATCACTGAGCCCTGACCCCAATCACTGGGCCCTGACACCAATCACTAGGCCCTGACCCAAATCACTGGGCTCTGACCCCAATCACAGACACCAGACCCCAATCACAGACCCCTGAACCCAATCACTGGGCCCTGACAACAATCACTGAGCCCAGACACCAATCACTGGGACCAGACCCCAATCACCGGGCCGTGACACCAATCACTGGGCCCTGACACCAAACACTGGGCCCTGACCCCAATCACTGGACCCAGACACCAATCACAGGGCCCTGATCCCAATCACTGGGCCCTGACACCAATCACAGACCCCTGACCAAAATCACAGACCCCTGACCCCAATCACTGAGCCCTGATCCCAATCACGGGGCCCAGACTCCAATCACAGACCCCAGACCTCTATCACAGACCCCAGACACCAATCACTGGGCCCTGACCCCAGTCACTGGGCCCTGACGCCAATCACAGACCCCAGACGCCAATCACAGACCCCAGACCCCAATCACAAACCCCAGAACCCAAAAACAGACCCCAACCTCAATCACATACCCCAGACCCCAATCACAGACCCTTGACCCCAATCACAGACCCCAGACCCCAATCACAGACCCTTGACCCCAATCACAGGCCCCAGACACCAATCACAGACACCAGAACCCAATCACAGACCACAGACCCCAATCCCTGTGCCCATACAGCATTCACAGACCCCAGACCCCAATCACAGACCGCAGACCCCAATCACAGACCCCAGACCACAATCACAGGGCTCAGAACCCAATCACAGACCCCAATCTCAATCACAGACCCCAGATCCCAATCACAGACCCCAGACCCCAATCACAGACCCATGACACCAATAACAGACCCCAGACCCCAATCAATGGGCCCAGACCCCAATCACAGACCCCAGACTTCATTCAAAGACCGCAGACACCAATCACAGACCCCAGACCCCAATCACAGACCCCAGAACCCAATCACAGATTCCACACCCCAATCACAGACCCCAGACCCCAATCACTGGGCACTGACCCCAATCACAGACCCCAGAGCCCAATCATAGACCCCAGACCAAAAATCACAGACCCCAGACACCAATCACAGACCCCAGACCCCACTCACAGAACCCAGACCTCAATCACTGGTCCCTGACCCCAATCACTGGGACCTGACCCCAATCACAGACCTCAGATCTCTATCACAGACCCCAGACCCCAATCACAGGGCCCAGATCCCAATCACTGGGCCCTTATCACAATCACTGGGCCCTGACCCCAATCACAGATCCCAGACCCCAATCACTGGGCCCAGACCCCAATCACAGGGCCCTGACCCTAAACACAGAGCCCGGACACCAATCACAGGGCCCAGACCCCAATCACAGGGCCCTAACCCCAATAACAGACCCCTGACCCCAATCACAGGCCCGTGACCCCAATCACTGGGCCCTGACCCCAATCACAGACCCCAGACCCCAATCACCGTTCCCTGACCCCAATCACAGACCCCAGACGCCAATCATAGTCCCCTGACCCCAATCACTGGGCCCTGACCCCAATCACTGGGCCCAAACCCCAATCACTGAGCCCAGACCCCAATCACAGACCCCAGACACCAATCAGAGACCCCACATCTCAAACACTGGGCCCTGACCACAAACATGGTGTCCAGACCCCAATCACTGGGCCCTGACCCCAATCACTGGGCCCTGAACCCAATCACTGGGCCCTGACACCAATCACTGGGCCCTGACCCAAATCACTGGGCCGTGACCCCATTCACAGACACCAGACCCCAATCACTGAGCCCTGACCCCAATCACAGGCCCCAGACCCAAATCACAGACCCTTGACCCCAGTCACAGACCCCAGACCCCAATCATAGACCCCTCACCCCAATCACGAGTCCCAGACCTCAATCACAGACCCCACACCCCAATCACAGACCCCAGACACCAATCACTGGGCGCTGACCCCAGTCACTGGGCCCTGACGCCAATCACAGACCCCAGACCCCAATCACAAACCCCAAAATCCAAAAACAGACCCAACCACAATCACCTATCCCAGACACCAATCACAGTCCCCAACCTCAATCACAGACCCCAGACCCCAATCATAGACCCCTCACCCCAATCACTGTGCCCTGACCCCAAACACGGGGCACAGACCCCAATCACTGGGCCCTGACCACAATCACTGGGCCCTGACCCCAATCACTGGGCCCTGACACCAATCACTAGGCCCTGACCCAAATCACTGGGCTCTGACCCCAATCACAGACACCAGACCCCAATCACAGACCCCTGACCCCAATCACTGGGCCCTGACCCCAATCACTGAGCCCAGACCCCAATCACTGGGACCAGACCCCATTCACCGGGCCGTGACACCAATCACTGGGCCCTGACACCAAACACTGGGCCCAGACCCCAATCACTGGACCCAGACACCAATCACAGGGCCCTGATCCCAATCACTGGGCCCTGACACCAATCACAGACCCCTGACCACAATCACAGACCCCTGACCCCAATCACTGAGCCCTGATCCCAATCACTGGGCCCTGACACCAATCACAGACCCCTGACCACAATCACAGACCCCTGACCCCAATCACTGAGCCCTGATCCCAATCACGGGGCGCAGACTCCAATCACAAAACCAGACCCCAATCACAGACCCCAGACACCAATCACAGACCCCAGACCCCAATCACAAACCCCAGAACCCAAAAACAGACCCCAACCTCAATCACATACCCCAGACCCCAATCACAGACCCTTGACCCCAATCACAGACCTCAGACCCCAATCACAGACCCTTGACCCCAATCACAGGCCCCAGACACCATTCACAGACCCCAGACCCCAATCACAGACTGCAGACCCCAATCACAGACCCCAGACCACAATCACAGGGCTCAGAACCCAATCACAGACCCCAACCTCAATCACAGACCCCAGACCCCAATCACAGACCCCAGACCCCAATCACAGACCCATGACACCAATAACAGACCCCAGACCCCAATCAATGGGCCCAGACCCCAATCACAGACCCCAGACTTCAATCAAAGACCGCAGACACCAATCACAGACCCCAGACCCCAATCACAGACCCCAGACCCCAATCACAGATCCCAGACCCCAATCAAGGACCCCAGACCCCAATCACTGGGCACTGACCCCAATCACAGACCCCAGAGCCCAATCATAGACCCCAGACCCCAATCACAGACCCCAGACCCCAATCACAGACCCCAGACCCCATTCACAGAACCCAGACCTCAATCACTGGGCCCTGACCCCAATCACTGGGCCCTGACCCCAATCACAGACCTCAGACCTCTATCACAGACCCCAGACCCCAATCACAGGGCCCAGATCCCAATCACTGGGCCCTTATCACAATCACTGGGCCCTGACCCCAATCACAGACCCCAGACCCCAATCACTGGGCCCAGACCCCAATCACATGGCTCTGACCCTAAACACAGAGCCCGGACCCCAATCACAGGGCCCAGACCCCAATCACAGGGCGCTAACCCCAATAACAGACCCCTGACCCCAATCACAGGCCCGTGACCCCAATCACTGGGCACTGACCCCAATCACAGACCCCAGACCCCAATCACCGTTCCCTGACCCCAATCACAGACCCCAGACGCCAATCATAGTCCCCTGACCCCAATCACTGGGCCCTGACCCCAATCACTGGGACCAAACCCCAATCACTGAGCCCAGACCCCAATCACAGACCCCAGACACCAAACAGAGACCCCACATCTCAAACACTGGGCCCTGACCACAAACATGGTGTCCAGAACCCAATCACTGGGCCCTGACCCCAATCACTGGGCCCTGAACCCAATCACTGGGCCCTGACACCAATCACTGGGCCCTGACCCAAATCACTGGGCCCTGACCCCAATCACAGATACCAGACCCCAATCACTGGGCCCTGACCCCAATCACAGGCCCCAGACCCAAATCACTGGGCCCTGACCCCAATCACTGGGCCCAGACCTCAATCAGAGACCCCAGACTCCAATCACAGACGCCAGACCCCAATCACAGTGCCCAGACACCAAACACAGACCCCAGACCCCAATCACTGGTCCCAGACCCCAATCACAGACCCCTGACACCAATCACTGGGCCCTGACACCAATCACTGCGACCAGACCCCAATCACTGGGCCCTGACCCCAATCACAGACCCCAGACCCCAATCTCAGACCTCAGACCCCAATCACAGACCCCAGACTCTAATCACTGATACCAGACCCCAAACTCAGACCCCAGACACCAATCACAGACCCCAGACCCCAGTCACAGACCCCTGACCCCAATCACAGACCCCAGACCCCAATCACAGACTTCAGACCCCAATCACAGACCCCAGACCCCAATCACAGACCCCAGACCCTAATCACAGACCCCAGACCCCAATCACTGGGCCCTGACCCCAATCACTGGGCCCTGACACCAATCCCAGACTCCAGACCCCAATCAACTGGGACCAGACCCCAATCTCAGGGCGCAGACCCCAATCACAGGGCCCTGACCCCAATCACACACCCCTGACCGCAATCACAGGGCCCTGACCCCAATCACTGGGCCCTGACCGCAATCACTGGGCCCAGACTCCAATCACCGGGCCCTGACCCCAATCACTGGGCCCTGACCCCAATCACTGGTCCATGACCCCAATCACAGACCCCAGACCCCAATCATAGACCCCTTACCCCAATCACTGTGCCCTGACCCCAAACACGGGGCACAGACCCCAATCACTGGGCACTGACCCCAATCACTGGGCCCTGACCCCAATCACTGGGCCCTGACCCAAATCACTGGGCTCTGACCCCAATCACAGACCCCAGACCCCAATCACAGAGAACTGAACCCAATCACTGGGCCCTGACCCCAATCAAAGGGCCCAGATCCCAAACACTGGGACCAGACCCCAATCACCGGGCCCTGACACCAATCACTGGGCCGTGACCCCAATCTCAGACCCCAGACCCCAATCACAGACCCCAGACCCCAATCACAGACCCCTGACCCCAATCACAGACCCCAGACGCCAATCACAGACTCCAGACCCCAATCTCAGATCCCAGACCCCAATCACAGACCCCAGACCCTAATCACAGACCCCAGACCCCAATCACTGGGCCCTGACCCCAATCACTGGGCCCTGACCTCAATCCCAGACCCCAGACCCCAATCACTGGGCCCAGACCCCAATCACAGTGCCCAGACCCCAATCACAGGGCCCTGACCACAATCACACACCCCTGACACCAATCACAGGCCCCTGACCCCAATCACTGGGCCCTGACCCCAATCACTGGGCACAGACTACAATCACCGGGCCCTGACCCCAATCACTGGGCCCTGACCCCAATCACTGGTCCCTGACCACGATCACAGACCCCAGAACCCAATCATAGATCCCTTACCCCAATCACAGTGCCCTGACCCCAAACACGGGGCACAGACCCCAATCACTGGGCCCTGACCACAATCTCTGGGCCCTGACCCCAATCACTGGGCCCTGACCCAAATCACGGGGCTCTGACCACAATCACAGACCCCAGACCCCAATCACAGACCCCTGAATCCAATCACTGGGCCCTGACCCCAATCACTGGGCCCAGACCCCAATCACTGGGACCAGACCCCAATCACCGGGCCCTGACACTAATCACTGGGCCCTGACCCCAATCACTGGGCCCAGACCCCAATCACTGGACCCAGACACCAATCACAGGGCCCTGACCCCAATCACTGGGCCATGACCCCAATCACAGACCCCTGACCACAATCACAGACCCCGACCCCAATCACTTAGCCCTGACCCCAATCACGGGGCCCAGACCCCAATCACAGACCCCAGAACACAATCACAGACCCCAGACACAAAACACTGGGCCCTGACCCCAGTCACTGGGCCCTGACGCCAATCACAGACCCCAGACCCCAATCACAGACCCCAGACCCCAATCACAAACCCCAGAACCCAAAAACAGAGCCCAACCTCAATCACATACCCCGACCCCAATCACAGACCCTTGACCCCAATCACAGGCCCCAGACCCCAATCACAGACACTTGACCCCAATCACAGGCCCCAGACCACAATCACAGACCCCACACCCCAATCACAGACCCCAGACCCAAATCACTGGGCCCAGACCCCATTCACAGACCCCAGACCCCAAACCCCAATCACAAACCGCAGAATCCAAAAACAGACCCCAACCTCAATCACATACCCCAGACCCCAATCACAGACCCCAACCTCAATCACAGACCCCAACCTCAATCACAGGCCCCAGACACCAATCTCAGACCCCAGACCCCAATCACAGACCCCAACCTCAATCACAGACCCCAGACCCCAATCACAAAGCCCAGAACACAAAAACAGACCCCAACCTCAATCACATACCCCAGACCCCAATCACAGACCCTTGACCCCAATCACAGGCCCCAGACCCCAATCACAGACACTTGACCCCAATCACAGGCCCCAGACCACAATCACAGACCCCACACCCCAATCACAGACCCCAGACCCCAATCACTGGCCCAGACCCCATTCACAGACCCCAGACCCCAATCAAAGACCCCAGACGCCAATCACAAACCCCAGAATCCAAAAACAGACCCCAACCTCAATCACATACCCCAGACCCCAATCACAGACCCCAACCTCAATCACAGACCACAGACCCCAATCACAAACTCCAGGATCCAAAAACAGACCCCAACCTCAATCACATACGCCAGACCCCAATCACAGACCCTTGACCCCAATCACAGACCCCAGACCCCAATCACAGACCCTTGACCCCAATCACAGGCCCCAGACACCAATCACAGACCCCAGACCCCAATCACAGACCCCAACCTCAATCACAGACCCCAGACCCCAATCACAAAGCCCAGAACACAAAAACAGACCCCAACCTCAATCACATACCCCTGACCCCAATCACAGACCCTTGACCCCAATTACAGACCCCAGACCACAATCATAGACCCCTCACCCCAATTACAGGTCCCAGACCCCAAACACAGACCCCAGACCCCAATCACAGACCCCAGACACCAATCACTGGGCACTGACCCCAGTCACTGGGCCTTGACGCCAATCACAGACCCCAGACCCCAATCACAAACCCCAGAATCCAAAAACAGATCCCAACCTCAATCACATACCCCAGACCCCAATCACAGATCCCAGACTCCAATCACAGACCCCAGACCCCAATCACTGGGCACTGACCCCAATCACAGACCCCAGACCCCAATCATAGACCCCAGACCCCAGTCACAGACCCCAGACCCCAATCACAGACCCCAGACCCCAATCACAGACCCCAGACCTCAATCACTGGGCCTGGACCCCAATCACTGGGCCCTGACCCCAATCACAGGGTCCTGACCCCAATCACAGACCCCAGACCTCAATCACAAAACCCAGACCCCAATCACAGGGCCCAGATCACAATCACTGGGCCCTTATCACAATCACTGGGCCCTGACCCCAATGACAGACCCCAGACCCCAATCACTGGGACCAGACCACAATCACAGGGCCCTGACCCCAATCACAGAGCCCTGACCCCAATCACAGGGCCCAGACGCCAATCAGAGGGCCCTAACCCCAATCACAGACCCCTGACCCCAATCACAGACCCCAGACCCCAATCATAGACCCCTCACCCCAATCACTGGGCCCTGACCCCAAACACGGGTCACAGACCCCAATCACTGGGCCCTGACCACAATCACTGGGCCCTGACCCCAATCACTGGGCCCTGACACCAATCACTAGGCCCTGACCCAAATCACTGGGCTTGACCCCAATCACAGACACCAGACCCCAATCACAGACCCCTGAACCCAATCACTGGGCCCTGACCCCAATCTCTGAGCCCAGTCCCCAAACACTGGGACCAGACCCCAATCAACGGGCAGTGACACCAAGTACTGGGCCCTGACAACAAACACTGGGCCCAGACCCCAATCACTGGACCCAGACACCAATCACAGGGCCCTGATCCCAATCACTGGGCCCTGACACCAATCACAGACCCCTGACCACAATCACAGACCCCTGACCCCAATCACTGAGCCCTGATCCCAATCACGGGGCCCAGACTCCAATCACAGACCACAGACCCCATTCACAGACGCCAGACACCATTCACTGGGCCCTGACCCCAGTCACACGGCCCTGACGCCAATCACAGACTCCAGACCCCAATCACAGACCCCAGACCCCAATCACAAACCCCAGAACCCAAAAACAGACCCCAACCTCAATCACATACCCAAGACCCCAATCACAGACCCTTGACCCCAATCAAAGGCCCCAGACACCAATCACAGACCCCAGACCCCAATCACAGACCACAGACCCCAATCACTGTGCCCAGACCATTCACAGACCCCAGACCCCAATCACAGACCTCAGACCCCAATTACAGACCCCAGACCACAATCACAGGGCTCAGATCCCAATCACAGACCCCAACCTCAATCACAGACCCCAGACCCCAATCACAGACCCCAGACCCCAATCACAGACCCATGACACCAATAACAGACCCCAGACGCCAATCAATGGGCCCAGACCCCAATCACAGACCCCAGACTTCAATCAAAGACCGCAGACCCCAATCACAGACCCCAGACCCCAATCACAGACCCCAGACCCCAATCACAGATCCCAGACCCCAATCACAGGCCCCAGACCCCAATCACTGGGCACTGACCCCAATCACAGACCCCAGACCCCAATCATAGACCCCAGACCCCAATCACAGATCCCAGACCGCAATCACAGACCCCAGACCCCACTCACTGACCCCAGACCTCAATCACTGGGCCCTGACCCCAATCACTGGGTCCTGACCCCAATCACAGACCTCAGACCTCAATCACAGACCCCAGACCCCAATCACAGGTCCCAGATCCCAATCACTGGGCCCTTATCAGAATCATTGGGCCCTGACCCCAATCACAGACCCCAGACCCCAATCACTGGGCCCAGACCCCAATCACAGGGCCCTGACCCTAAACACAGAGCCCGGACCCCAATAACAGGGCCCAGACCCCAATCACAGGGCCCTAACCCCAATCACAGACCGCTGACCCCAATCACAGGCCCGTGACCCCAATCACTGGGCCCTGACCCCAATCACTGGGCCCAGAC